>NW_025408294.1:38832-92304 GCF_905475395.1 Chrysoperla carnea
TCATGACTATACAAATCATTGCAATTTTGATCCAAATAAGTCAAAATGTATACATAGAGGTCGTTTATGACTGGACTAAGTATAAATCAGCCAAAAATGATCAAATTTGACATTTTTCGATAGAAAAAACATTTTTTGAAAATTTTCGATTTTTCAACAAGAGAGTCATGACTATACAAATCATTGAAATTTTGATCCAAATAAGTCAAAATGTATACATAGAGGTCGTTTACGACTGGACTAAGTATAAATAAGCCAAAAATGATCAAATTTGACATTTTTCGATAGAAAAAACATTTTTTAAAAATTTTCGATTTTTCAACAAAAAACTCATGTCTATACAAATAATTGCAATTTTGATCCAAATAAGTCAAAATGTATACAAAGAGGTCGTTTATGACTGGACTAAGTAAAAATAAGCCAAAAATGATCAAATTTGACATTTTTCGATAGAAAAAACATTTTTTACAAATTTTCGATTTTTCAACAAGAGACTCATGCCTATACAAATCATTGAAATTTTGATCCAAATAAGTCAAAATGTATACATAGAGGTCGTTTATGACTGGCCTAAGTATAAATAAGCCAAAAATGATCAAATTTGACATTTTTCGATAGAAAAAACATTTTTTTAAAATTTTCGATGTTTCAACAAGAGACTCATGCCTATACAAATCATTGCAATTTTGATCCAAATAAGTCAAAATGTATACATAGAGGTCGTTCATGACTGGACTAAGTATAAATAAGCCAAAAGTGATCAAATTTGACATTTTGCGATGGAAAAAACATTTTTTAAAAATTTTCGATTTTTCAACAAGAGACTCATGACTATACAAATCATTGCAATTTTGATCCAAATAAGTCAAAATGTATACATAGAGGTCGTTCATGACTGGACTAAGTATAAATAAGCCAAAAGTGATCAAATTTGACATTTTTCGATAGAAAAAACATTTTTTGAAAATTTTCGACTTTTCAACAAGAGACTCATGACTATACAAATCATTGCAATTTTGATCCAAAAAAGTCAAAATGTATACATAGAGGTCGTTTATGACTGGACTAAGTATAAATAATCCAAAAATGATCAAATTTGACATTTTTCGATAGAAAAAACATTTTTTGAAAATTTTCGACTTTTCAACAAGAGAGTCATGACTATTCAAATCATTGCAATTTTGATCCAAATAAGTCAAAATGTGTACATAGAGGTCGTTTATGACTGGACTAAGTATAAATAAGCCAAAAATGATCAAATTTGACATTTTTCGATAGAAAAAACATTTTTTAATAATTTTCGACTTTTCAACAAGAGACTCATGACTATACAAATCATTGAAATTTTGATCCAAATAAGTCAAAATGTATACATAGAGGTCGTTTATGACTGGACTAAGTATAAATAAGCCAAAAATTATCAAATTTGAAATTTTAGGATAGAAAAAACATTTTTTGAAAATTTTCGATTTTTCAACAAGAGAGTCATGACTATACAAATCATTGAAATTTTGATCCAAATAAGTCAAAATGTATACATAGAGGTCGTTTATGACTGGACTAAGTATAAATAAGCCAAAAATGATCAAATTTGACATTTTTCGATAGAAAAAACATTTTTTTTAAATTTTCGATGTTTCAACAAGAGACTCATGCCTATACAAATCATTGCAATTTTGATCCAAATAAGTCAAAATGTATACATAGAGGTCGTTCATGACTGGACTAAGTATAAATAAGCCAAAAGTGACCAAATTTGACATTTTCCGATGGAAAAAACATTTTTTAAAAATTTTCGATTTTTCAACAAGAGACTCATGCCTATACAAATCATTGCAATTTTGATCCAAATAAGTCAAAATGTATACATAGAGGTCGTTCATGACTGGACTAAGTATAAATAAGCCAAAAGTGATCAAATTTGACATTTTTCGATGGTAAAAACATTTTTTAAAAATTTTCGATTTTTCAACAAGAGACTCATGCCTATACAAATCATTGCAATTTTGATCCAAATAAGTCAAAATGTATACATAGAGGTCGTTTATGACTGGACTAAGTATAAATCAGCCAAAAATGATCAAATTTGACATTTTTCGATAGAAAAAACATTTTTTGAAAATTTTCGATTTTTCAACAAGAGAGTCATGACTATACAAATCATTGAAATTTTGATCCAAATAAGTCAAAATGTATACATAGAGGTCGTTTACGACTGGACTAAGTATAAATAAGCCAAAAATGATCAAATTTGACATTTTTCGATAGAAAAAACATTTTTTAAAAATTTTCGATTTTTCAACAAAAAACTCATGTCTATACAAATAATTGCAATTTTGATCCAAATAAGTCAAAATGTATACAAAGAGGTCGTTTATGACTGGACTAAGTAAAAATAAGCCAGAAATGATCAAATTTGACATTTTTCGATAGAAAAAACATTTTTTGCAAATTTTCGATTTTTCAACAAGAGACTCATGCCTATACAAATCATTGAAATTTTGATCCAAATAAGTCAAAATGTATACATAGAGGTCGTTTATGACTGGCCTAAGTATAAATAAGCCAAAAATGATCAAATTTGACATTTTTCGATAGAAAAAACATTTTTTTAAAATTTTCGATGTTTCAACAAGAGACTCATGCCTATACAAATCATTGCAATTTTGATCCAAATAAGTCAAAATGTATACATAGAGGTCGTTTATGACTGGACTAAGTATAAATAAGCCAAAAATGATCAAATTTGACATTTTTCGATAGAAAAAACATTTTTTTTAAAATTTTCGATGTTTCAACAAGAGACTCATGCCTATACAAATCATTGCAATTTTGATCCAAATAAGTGAAAGTGTATACATAGAAGTCGTTCATGACTGGACTAAGTATAAATAAGCCAAAAGTGATCAAATTTGACATTTTCCGATGGAAAAAACATTTTTTAAAAATTTTCGATTTTTCAACAAGAGAGTCATGCCTATACAAATCATTGCAATTTTGATCCAAATAAGTCAAAATGTATACATAGAGGTCGTTTATGACTGGACTAAGTATTAATAAGCCAAAAATGATCAAATTTGACGTTTTTTGATAGAAAAAACATTTTTTAAAAATTTTCGATTTTTCAACAAGAGACTCATGACTATACAAATCATTGCGATTTTGATCCAAATAAGTCAAAATGAATATATAGAGGTCGTTTATGACTGGACTAAGTATAAATAAGCCAAAAATGATCAAATTTGACATTTTTCGATAGAAATAACATTTTTTGAAAATTTTCGAGTTTTCAACAAGAGAGTCATGCCTATACAAATCATTGAAATTTTGATCCAAATAAGTCAAAATGTATACATAGAGGTCGTTTATGACTGGACTAAGTATAAATAAGCCAAAAATGATCAAATTTGACATTTTTCGATAGAAAAAACATTTTTTAAAAATTTTCGACTTTTCAACAAGAGACTCATGCCTATACAAATCATTGCAATTTTGATCCAAATAAGTCAAAATGTATACATAGAGGTCGTTTATGACTGGAATATGTATAAATAAGCCAAAAATGATCAAATTTGACATTTTTCGATAAAAAAAACATTTTTTAAAAATTTTCGATTTTTCAACAAGAGACTCATGCCTATACAAATCATTGCAATTTTGATCCAAATAAGTCAAAATGTATACATAGAGGTCGTTTACGACTGGACTAAGTATAAATAAGCCAAAAAATGATCAAATTTGACATTTTTCGATAGAAAAAACATTTTTTAAAAATTTTCGACTTTTCAACAAGAGACTCATGCCTATACAAATCATTGCAATTTTGATCCAAATAAGTCAAAATGATTACATAGAAGTCGTTTATGACTGGAATATGTATAAATAAGCCAAAAATGATCAAATTTGACATTTTTCGATAGAAAAAACATTTTTTAAAAATTTTCGATTTTTCAACAAGAGACTCATGCCTATACAAATCATTGCAATTTTGATCCAAATAAGTCAAAATGTATACATAGAGGTCGTTTACGACTGGACTAAGTATAAATAAGCCAAAAATGATCAAATTTGACATTTTTCGATAGAAAAAACATTTTTTAAAAATTTTCGATTTTTCAACAAGAAACTCATGTCTATACAAATAATTGCAATTTTGATCCAAATAAGTCAAAATGTATACAAAGAGGTCGTTTATGACTGGACTAAGTAAAAATAAGCCAAAAATGATCAAATTTGACATTTTTCGATAGAAAAAAACATTTTTTGCAAATTTTCGATTTTTCAACAAGAGACTCATGCCTATACAAATCATTGAAATTTTGATCCAAATAAGTCAAAATGTATACATAGAGGTCGTTTATGACTGGCCTAAGTATAAAGAAGCCAAAAATGATCAAATTTGACATTTTTCGATAGAAAAAACATTTTTTTAAAATTTTCGATGTTTCAACAAGAGACTCATGCCTATACAAATCATTGCAATTTTGATCCAAATAAGTCAAAATGTATACATAGAGGTCGTTCATGACTGGACTAAGTATAAATAAGCCAAAAGTGATCAAATTTGACATTTTGCGATGGAAAAAACATTTTTTAAAAATTTTCGATTTTTCAACAAGAGACTCATGACTATACAAATCATTGCAATTTTGATCCAAAAAAGTAAAAATGTATACATAGAGGTCGTTTATGACTGGACTAAGTATAAATAAGCCAAAAATGATCAAATTTGACATTTTTCGATAGAAAAAACATTTTTTGAAAATTTTCGACTTTTCAACAAGAGAGTCATGACTATTCAAATCATTGCAATTTTGATCCAAATAAGTCAAAATGTGTACATAGAGGTCGTTTATGACTGGGCTAAGTATAAATAAGCCAAAAATGATCAAATTTGACATTTTTCGATAGAAAAAACATTTTTTAAAAATTTTCGACTTTTCAACAAGAGACTCATGACTATACAAATCATTGAAATTTTGATCCAAATAAGTCAAAATGTATACATAGAGCTCGTTTATGACTGGACTAAGTATAAATAAGCCAAAAATGATCAAATTTGACATTTTTCGATAGAAAAAACATTTTTTTTAAATTTTCGATGTTTCAACAAGAGGCTCATGCCTATACAAATCATTGCAATTTTGATAAAAATAAGTAAAAATGTATACATAGAGGTCGTTCATGACTGGACTAAGTATAAATAAGCCAAAAGTGATCAAATTTGACATTTTCCGATGGAAAAAACATTTTTTAAAAATTTTCGATTTTTCAACAAGAGATGATTTTTCAACAAAATGTATACATAGAGGTCGTTTATGACTGGACTAAGTATAAATAAGCCAAAAATGATCAAATTTGACATTTTTCGATAGAAAAAACATTTTTTGAAAATTTTCGACTTTCAACAAGAGAGTCATGACTATACAAATCATTGAAATTTTGATACAAATAAGTCAAAATGTATACATAGAGGTCGTTTATGACTGGACTAAGTATAAATAAGCCAAAAATTATCAAATTTGACATTTTCCGATGGAAAAAACATTTTTTAAAAATTTTCGATTTTTCAACAAGAGACTCATGCCTATACAAATCATTGCAATTTTGATCCAAATAAGTCAAAATGTATACATAGAGGTCGTTTATGACTGGACTAAGTATAAATAAGCCAAAAATGATCAAATTTGACATTTTTCGATAGAAAAAACATTTTTTGAAAATTTTCGACTTTCAACAAGAGAGTCATGACTATACAAATCATTGAAATTTTGATACAAATAAGTCAAAATGTATACATAGAGGTCGTTTATGACTGGACTAAGTATAAATAAGCCAAAAATGATCAAATTTGACATTTTTCGATAGAAAAAACATTTTTTTAAAATTTTCGATGTTTCAACAAAGGGGACATGCCTATACAAATCATTATAATTTTGATCCAAATAAGTCAAAATGTATACATAGAGGTCGTTCATGACTAGACTAAGTATAAATAAGCCAAAAGTGATCAAATTTGACATTTTTCGATGGAAAAAACATTTTTTAAAAATTTTCGATTTTTCAACAAGAGACTCATGCCTATACAAATCGTTGCAATTTTGATCCAAATAAGTCAAAATGTATACATAGAGGTCGTTTATGACTGGACTAAGTATAAATAAGCCAAAAATGATCAAATTTGACATTTTTCGATAGAAAAAACATTTTTTGAAAATTTTCGACTTTCAACAAGAGAGTCATGACTATACAAATCATTGAAATTTTGATACAAATAAGTCAAAATGTATACATAGAGGTCGTTTATGACTGGACTAAGTATAAATAAGCCAAAAATTATCAAATTTGACATTTTTCGATAGAAAAAACATTTTTTAAAAATTTTCGATTTTTCAACAAGAGACTCATGCCTATACAAATCATTGAAATTTTGATCCAAATAAGTCAAGATGTATACATAGAGGTCGTTTATGACTGGACTAAGTATTAATAAGCCAAAAATGATCAAATTTGACGTTTTTTGATAGAAAAAACATTTTTTAAAAATTTTCGATTTTTCAACAAGAGACTCATGCCTATACAAATCATTGCAATTTTGATCCAAATAAGTCAAAATGTATACATAGAGGTCGTTTATGACTGGACTAAGTATAAATAAGCCAAAAATGATCAAATTTGACATTTTTCGATAGAAAAAACATTTTTTGAAAATTTTCGATTTTTCAACAAGAGAGTCATGACTATACAAATCATTGAAATTTTGATCCAAATAAGTCAAAATGTATACATAGAGGTCGTTCATGACTGGACTAAGTATAAATAAGCCAAAAGTGATCAAATTTGACATTTTGCGATGGAAAAAACATTTTTTAAAAATTTTCGATTTTTCAACAAGAGACTCATGACTATACAAATCATTGCAATTTTGATCCAAAAAAGTCAAAATGTATACATAGAGGTCGTTTATGACTGGACTAAGTATAAATAAGCCAAAAATGATCAAATTTGACATTTTTCGATAGAAAAAACATTTTTTTAAAATTTTCGATGTTTCAACAAAGGGGTCATGCCTATACAAATCATTGCAATTTTGATCCAAATAAGTCAAAATGTATACATAGAGGTCGTTCATGACTGGACTAAGTATAAATAAGCCAAAAGTGATCAAATTTGACATTTTCCGATGGAAAAAACATTTTTTAAAAATTTTCGATTTTTCAACAAGAGACTCATGCCTATACAAATCATTGCAATTTTGATCCAAATAAGTCAAAATGTATACATAGAGGTCGTTCATGACTGGACTAAGTATAAATAAGCCAAAAGTGATCAAATTTGACATTTTCCGATGGAAAAAACATTTTTTAAAAATTTTCGATTTTTCAACAAGAGACTCATGCCTATACAAATCATTATAATTTTGATCCAAATAAGTCAAAATGTATACATAGAGGTCGTTCATGACTGGACTAAGTATAAATAAGCCAAAAGTGATCAAATTTGACATTTTTCGATGGAAAAAACATTTTTTAAAAATTTTCGATTTTTCAACAAGAGACTCATGCCTATACAAATCATTGCAATTTTGATCCAAATAAGTCAAAATGTATACAAGAGGTCGTTTATGACTGGACTAAGTATAAATAAGCCAAAAATGATCAAATTTGACATTTTTCGATAGAAAAAACATTTTTTAAAAATTTTCGATTTTTCAACAAGAGACTCATGACTATACAAATCATTGCGATTTTGATCCAAATAAGTCAAAATGAATATATAGAGGTCGTTTATGACTGGACTAAGTATAAATAAGCCAAAAATGAGCAAATTTGACATTTTTCGATAGAATTTTCGATTTTTCAACAAGAGAGTAATGACTATACAAATCATTGAAATTTTGATCCAAATAAGTCAAAATGTATACATAGAGGTCGTTCATGACTGGACTAAGTATAAATAAGCCAAAAGTGATCAAATTTGACATTTTGCGATGGAAAAAACATTTTTTAAAAATTTTCGATTTTTCAACAAGAGACTCATGACTATACAAATCATTGCAATTTTGATCCAAAAAAGTCAAAATGTATACATAGAGGTCGTTTATGACTGGACTAAGTATAAATAAGCCAGAAATGATCAAATTTGACATTTTTCGATAGAAAAAACATTTTTTGAAAATT
Source organism: Chrysoperla carnea (assembly GCF_905475395.1). Classification (NCBI taxonomy): domain Eukaryota; kingdom Metazoa; phylum Arthropoda; class Insecta; order Neuroptera; family Chrysopidae; genus Chrysoperla; species Chrysoperla carnea. Next base: position 47,013 of record NW_025408294.1, read on the forward strand.
TTCGACTTTTCAACAAGAGAGTCATGACTATTCAAATCATTGCAATTTTGATTTAAATAAGTCAAAATGTGTACATAGAGGTAGTTTATGACTGGACTAAGTATAAATAAGCCAAAAATGATCAAATTTGACATTTTTCGATAGAAAAAACATTTTTTTAAAATTTTCGATGTTTCAACAAGAGAGTCATGCCTATACAAATCATTGAAATTTTGATCCAAATAAGTCAAAATGTATACATAGAGGTCGTTTATGACTGGACTAAGTATAAATAAGCCAAAAATGATCAAATTTGACATTTTTCGATAGAAAAAACATTTTTTAAAAATTTTCGACTTTTCAACAAGAGACTCATGCCTATACAAATCATTGCAATTTTGATCCAAATAAGTCAAAATGATTACATAGAAGTCGTTTATGACTGGAATATGTATAAATAAGCCAAAAATGATCAAATTTGACATTTTTCGATAGAAAAAACATTTTTTAAAAATTTTCGATTTTTCAACAAGAGACTCATGCCTATACAAATCATTGCAATTTTGATCCAAATAAGTCAAAATGTATACATAGAGGTCGTTTACGACTGGACTAAGTATAAATAAGCCAAAAATGATCAAATTTGACATTTTTCGATAGAAAAAACATTTTTTAAAAATTTTCGATTTTTCAACAAGAAACTCATGTCTATACAAATAATTGCAATTTTGATCCAAATAAGTCAAAATGTATACAAAGAGGTCGTTTATGACTGGACTAAGTAAAAATAAGCCAAAAATGATCAAATTTGACATTTTTCGATAGAAAAAACATTTTTTGCAAATTTTCGATTTTTCAACAAGAGACTCATGCCTATACAAATCATTGAAATTTTGATCCAAATAAGTCAAAATGTATACATAGAGGTCGTTTATGACTGGCCTAAGTATAAAGAAGCCAAAAATGATCAAATTTGACATTTTTCGATAGAAAAAACATTTTTTTAAAATTTTCGATGTTTCAACAAGAGACTCATGCCTATACAAATCATTGCAATTTTGATCCAAATAAGTCAAAATGTATACATAGAGGTCGTTCATGACTGGACTAAGTATAAATAAGCCAAAAGTGATCAAATTTGACATTATGCGATGGAAAAAACATTTTTTAAAAATTTTCGATTTTTCAACAAGAGACTCATGACTATACAAATCATTGCAATTTTGATCCAAAAAAGTAAAAATGTATACATAGAGGTCGTTTATGACTGGACTAAGTATAAATAAGCCAAAAATGATCAAATTTGACATTTTTCGATAGAAAAAACATTTTTTGAAAATTTTCGACTTTTCAACAAGAGAGTCATGACTATTCAAATCATTGCAATTTTGATCCAAATAAGTCAAAATGTGTACATAGAGGTCGTTTATGACTGGACTAAGTATAAATAAGCCAAAAATGATCAAATTTGACATTTTTCGATAGAAAAAACATTTTTTAAAAATTTTCGACTTTTCAACAAGAGACTCATGACTATACAAATCATTGAAATTTTGATCCAAATAAGTCAAAATGTATACATAGAGGTCGTTTATGACTGGACTAAGTATAAATAAGCCAAAAATGATCAAATTTGACATTTTTCGATAGAAAAAACATTTTTTTTAAATTTTCGATGTTTCAACAAGAGGCTCATGCCTATACAAATCATTGCAATTTTGATAAAAATAAGTAAAAATGTATACATAGAGGTCGTTCATGACTGGACTAAGTATAAATAAGCCAAAAGTGATCAAATTTGACATTTTCCGATGGAAAAAACATTTTTTAAAAATTTTCGATTTTTCAACAAGAGATGATTTTTCAACAAAATGTATACATAGAGGTCGTTTATGACTGGACTAAGTATAAATAAGCCAAAAATGATCAAATTTGACATTTTTCGATAGAAAAAACATTTTTTGAAAATTTTCGACTTTCAACAAGAGAGTCATGACTATACAAATCATTGAAATTTTGATACAAATAAGTCAAAATGTATACATAGAGGTCGTTTATGACTGGACTAAGTATAAATAAGCCAAAAATTATCAAATTTGACATTTTCCGATGGAAAAAACATTTTTTAAAAATTTTCGATTTTTCAACAAGAGACTCATGCCTATACAAATCATTGCAATTTTGATCCAAATAAGTCAAAATGTATACATAGAGGTCGTTTATGACTGGACTAAGTATAAATAAGCCAAAAATGATCAAATTTGACATTTTTCGATAGAAAAAACATTTTTTGAAAATTTTCGACTTTCAACAAGAGAGTCATGACTATACAAATCATTGAAATTTTGATACAAATAAGTCAAAATGTATACATAGAGGTCGTTTATGACTGGACTAAGTATAAATAAGCCAAAAATGATCAAATTTGACATTTTTCGATAGAAAAAACATTTTTTTAAAATTTTCGATGTTTCAACAAAGGGGACATGCCTATACAAATCATTATAATTTTGATCCAAATAAGTCAAAATGTATACATAGAGGTCGTTCATGACTGGACTAAGTATAAATAAGCCAAAAGTGATCAAATTTGACATTTTTCGATGGAAAAAACATTTTTTAAAAATTTTCGATTTTTCAACAAGAGACTCATGCCTATACAAATCGTTGCAATTTTGATCCAAATAAGTCAAAATGTATACATAGAGGTCGTTTATGACTGGACTAAGTATAAATAAGCCAAAAATGATCAAATTTGACATTTTTCGATAGAAAAAACATTTTTTGAAAATTTTCGACTTTCAACAAGAGAGTCATGACTATACAAATCATTGAAATTTTGATCCAAATAAGTCAAAATGTATACATAGAGGTCGTTTATGACTGGACTAAGTATAAATAAGCCAAAAATTATCAAATTTGACATTTTTCGATAGAAAAAACATTTTTTAAAAATTTTCGATTTTTCAACAAGAGACTCATGCCTATACAAATCATTGAAATTTTGATCCAAATAAGTCAAGATGTATACATAGAGGTCGTTTATGACTGGACTAAGTATTAATAAGCCAAAAATGATCAAATTTGACGTTTTTTGATAGAAAAAACATTTTTTAAAAATTTTCGATTTTTCAACAAGAGACTCATGCCTATACAAATCATTGCAATTTTGATCCAAATAAGTCAAAATGTATACATAGAGGTCGTTTATGACTGGACTAAGTATAAATAAGCCAAAAATGATCAAATTTGACATTTTTCGATAGAAAAAACATTTTTTGAAAATTTTCGATTTTTCAACAAGAGAGTCATGACTATACAAATCATTGAAATTTTGATCCAAATAAGTCAAAATGTATACATAGAGGTCGTTCATGACTGGACTAAGTATAAATAAGCCAAAAGTGATCAAATTTGACATTTTGCGATGGAAAAAACATTTTTTAAAAATTTTCGATTTTTCAACAAGAGACTCATGACTATACAAATCATTGCAATTTTGATCCAAAAAAGTCAAAATGTATACATAGAGGTCGTTTATGACTGGACTAAGTATAAATAAGCCAAAAATGATCAAATTTGACATTTTTCGATAGAAAAAACATTTTTTTAAAATTTTCGATGTTTCAACAAAGGGGTCATGCCTATACAAATCATTGCAATTTTGATCCAAATAAGTCAAAATGTATACATAGAGGTCGTTCATGACTGGACTAAGTATAAATAAGCCAAAAGTGATCAAATTTGACATTTTCCGATGGAAAAAACATTTTTTAAAAATTTTCGATTTTTCAACAAGAGACTCATGCCTATACAAATCATTGCAATTTTGATCCAAATAAGTCAAAATGTATACATAGAGGTCGTTCATGACTGGACTAAGTATAAATAAGCCAAAAGTGATCAAATTTGACATTTTCCGATGGAAAAAACATTTTTTAAAAATTTTCGATTTTTCAACAAGAGACTCATGCCTATACAAATCATTATAATTTTGATCCAAATAAGTCAAAATGTATACATAGAGGTCGTTCATGACTGGACTAAGTATAAATAAGCCAAAAGTGATCAAATTTGACATTTTTCGATGGAAAAAACATTTTTTAAAAATTTTCGATTTTTCAACAAGAGACTCATGCCTATACAAATCATTGCAATTTTGATCCAAATAAGTCAAAATGTATACAAGAGGTCGTTTATGACTGGACTAAGTATAAATAAGCCAAAAATGATCAAATTTGACATTTTTCGATAGAAAAAACATTTTTTAAAAATTTTCGATTTTTCAACAAGAGACTCATGACTATACAAATCATTGCGATTTTGATCCAAATAAGTCAAAATGAATATATAGAGGTCGTTTATGACTGGACTAAGTATAAATAAGCCAAAAATGAGCAAATTTGACATTTTTCGATAGAATTTTCGATTTTTCAACAAGAGAGTAATGACTATACAAATCATTGAAATTTTGATCCAAATAAGTCAAAATGTATACATAGAGGTCGTTCATGACTGGACTAAGTATAAATAAGCCAAAAGTGATCAAATTTGACATTTTGCGATGGAAAAAACATTTTTTAAAAATTTTCGATTTTTCAACAAGAGACTCATGACTATACAAATCATTGCAATTTTGATCCAAAAAAGTCAAAATGTATACATAGAGGTCGTTTATGACTGGACTAAGTATAAATAAGCCAGAAATGATCAAATTTGACATTTTTCGATAGAAAAAACATTTTTTGAAAATTTTCGACTTTTCAACAAGAGAGTCATGACTATTCAAATCATTGCAATTTTGATTTAAATAAGTCAAAATGTGTACATAGAGGTAGTTTATGACTGGACTAAGTATAAATAAGCCAAAAATGATCAAATTTGACATTTTTCGATAGAAAAAACATTTTTTTAAAATTTTCGATGTTTCAACAAGAGGCTCATGCCTATACAAATCATTGCAATTTTGATCCATATAAGTGAAAATGTATACATAGAGGTCGTTCATGACTGGACTAAGTATAAATAAGCCAAAAGTGATCAAATTTGACATTTTCCGATGGAAAAAACATTTTTTAAAAATTTTCGATTTTTCAACAAGAGACTCATGCCTATACAAATCATTGCAATTTTGATCCAAATAAGTCAAAATGTATACATAGAGGTCGTTCATGACTGGACTAAGTGTAAATAAGCTAAAAGTGATCAAATTTGACATTTTGCGATGGAAAAAACATTTTTTAAAAATTTTCGATTTTTCAACAAGAGACTCATGCCTATACAAATCATTGCAATTTTGATCCAAATAAGTCAAAATGTATACATAGAGGTCGTTCATGACTGGACTAAGTGTAAATAAGCCAAAAGTGATCAAATTTGACATTTTTCGATAGAAAAAACATTTTTTGAAAATTTTCGACTTTCAACAAGAGAGTCATGACTATACAAATCATTGAAATTTTGATACAAATAAGTCAAAATGTATACATAGAGGTCGTTTATGACTGGACTAAGTATAAATAAGCCAAAAATTATCAAATTTGACATTTTTCGATAGAAAAAACATTTTTTAAAAATTTTCGATTTTTCAACAAGAGACTCATGACTATACAAATCATTGCGATTTTGATCCAAATAAGTCAAAATGAATATATAGAGGTCGTTTATGACTGGACTAAGTATAAATAAGCCAAAAATGATCAAATTTGACATTTTTCGATAGAAAAAACATTTTTTGAAAATTTTCGATTTTTCAACAAGAGAGTCATGACTATACAAATCATTGAAATTTTGATCCAAATAAGTCAAAATGTATACATAGAGGTCGTTTATGACTGGACTAAGTATAAATAAGCCAAAAATGATCAAATTTGACATTTTTCGATAGAAAAAACATTTTTTTAAAACTTTCGACTTTTCAACAAGAGACTCATGCCTATACAAATCATTGCAATTTTGATCCAAATAAGTCAAAATGTATACATAGAGGTCTTTTATGACTGGACTAAGTATAAATAAGCCAAAAATGATCAAATTTGACATTTTTCGATAGAAAAAACATTTTTTGAAAATTTTCGACTTTCAACAAGAGAGTCATGACTATACAAATCATTGAAATTTTGATACAAATAAGTCAAAATGTATACATAGAGGTCGTTTATGACTGGACTAAGTATAAATAAGCCAAAAATTATCAAATTTGACATTTTTCGATAGAAAAAACATTTTTTAAAAATTTTCGATTTTTCAACAAGAGACTCATGCCTATACAAATCATTGAAATTTTGATCCAAATAAGTCAAAATGTATACATAGAGGTCGTTTATGACTGGACAAGTATTAATAAGCCAAAAATGATCAAATTTGACGTTTTTTGATAGAAAAAACATTTTTTAAAAATTTTCGATTTTTCAACAAGAGACTCATGCCTATACAAATCATTGCAATTTTGATCCAAATAAGTCAAAATGTATACATAGAGGTCGTTTATGACTGGACTAAGTATAAATAAGCCAAAAATGATCAAATTTGACATTTTTCGATAGAAAAAACATTTTTTAAAAATTTTCGATTTTTCAACAAGAGACTCATGACTATACAAATCATTGCGATTTTGATCCAAATAAGTCAAAATGAATATATAGAGGTCGTTTATGACTGGACTAAGTATAAATAAGCCAAAAATGATCAAATTTGACATTTTTCGATAGAAAAAACATTTTTTGAAAATTTTCGACTTTTCAACAAGAGACTCATGCCTATACAAATCATTGCAATTTTGATCCAAATAAGTCAAAATGTATTCATAGAGGTCGTTTATGACTGGAATATGTATAAATAAGCCAAAAATGATCAAATTTGACATTTTTCGATAGAAAAAACATTTTTTGAAAATTTTCGACTTTTCAACAAGAGACTCATGCCTATACAAATCATTGCAATTTTGATCCAAATAAGTCAAAATGTATACATAGAGGTCGTTTATGACTGGAATATGTATAAATAAGCCAAAAATGATCAAATTTGACATTTTTCGATAGAAAAAACATTTTTTTAAAATTTTCGACTTTTCAACAAGAGACTCATGCCTATACAAATCATTGCAATTTTGATCCAAATAAGTCAAAATGTATACATAGAGGTCGTTTATGACTGGAATATGTATAAATAAGCCAAAAATGATCAAATTTGACATTTTTCGATAGAAAAAACATTTTTTAAAAATTTTCGATTTTTCAACAAGAGACTCATGCCTATACAAATCATTGCAATTTTGATCCAAATAAGTCAAAATGTATACATAGAGGTCGTTTATGACTGGACTAAGTATAAATAAGCCAAAAATGATCAAATTTGTCATTTTTCGATAGAAAAAACATTTTTTGAAAATTTTCGATTTTTCAACAAGATACTCATGCCTATACAAATCATTACAATTTTGATCCAAATAAGTCAAAATGTATTCATAGAGGTCGTTTATGGCTGGACTAAGTATAAAGCAGCCAAAAATGATCAAATTTGACATTTTTCGATAGAAAAAACATTTTTTAAAAATTTTCGATTTTTCAACAAGAGACTCATGCCTATACAAATCATTGCAATTTTGATCCAAATAAGTCAAAATGTATACAAAGAGGGCGTTTGTGACTGGACTAAGTATAAATAAGCCAAAAATGATCAAATTTGACATTTTTCGATAGAAAAAACATTTTTTAAAAATTTTCGATTTTTCAACAAGAGACTCATGCCTATACAAATCATTGCAATTTTGATCCAAATAAGTCAAAATGTATACATAGAGGTCGTTTATGACTGGACTAAGTATAAATAAGCCAAAAATGATCAAATTTGACATTTTTCGATAGAAAAAACATTTTTTGAAATTTTCGATTTTTCAACAAGAGAGTCATGACTATACAAATCATTGCAATTTTGATCCAAATAAGTCAAAATGTATACATAGAGGTCGTTTATGACTGGACTAAGTATAAATCAGCCAAAAATGATCAAATTTGACATTTTTCGATAGAAAAAACATTTTTTGAAAATTTTCGATTTTTCAACAAGAGAGTAATGACTATACAAATCATTGAAATTTTGATCCAAATAAGGCAAAATGTATACATAGAGGTCGTTTACGACTGGACTAAGTATAAATAAGCCAAAAATGATCAAATTTGACATTTTTCGATAGAAAAAACATTTTTTTAAAATTTTCGATTTTTCAACAAGAAACTCATGTCTATACAAATAATTGCAATTTTGATCCAAATAAGTCAAAATGTATACATAGAGGTCGTTTATGACTGGACTAAGTAAAAATAAGCCAAAAATGATCAAATTTGACATTTTTCGATAGAAAAAACATTTTTTGCAAATTTTCGATTTTTCAACAAGAGACTCATGCCTATACAAATCATTGCAATTTTGATCCAAATAAGTCAAAATGTATACATAGAGGTCGTTTATGACTGGACTAAGTATAAATAAGCCAAAAATGATCAAATTTGACATTTTTCGATAGAAAAAACATTTTTTGAAAATTTTCGATTTTTCAACAAGAGAGTCATGACTATACAAATCATTGCAATTTGGATCCAAATAAGTCAAAATGAATACATAGAGGTCGCTAATGACTGGACTTAGTATAAATAAGCCAAAAATGATCAAATTTGACATTTTTCGATTGAAAAAACATTTTTTGAAAATTTTCGATTTTTCAACAAGAGAGTCATGACTATACAAATCATTGCAATTTTGATCCAAATAAGTCAAAACGAATACATAGAGGTCGTTTATGACTGGACTAAGTAAAAATAAGCCAAAAATGATCAAATTTGACATTTTTCGATAGAAAAAACATTTTATAAAAATTTTCAATTTTTCAACAAGAGACTCATGCCTATACAAATCATTGCAATTTTGATCCAAATAAGTCAAAATGTATACATAGAGGTCGTTTATGACTGGACTAAGTATAAATAAGCCAAAAATGATCAAATTTGACATTTTTCGATAGAAAAAACATTTTTTAAAAATTTTCGATTTTTCAACAAGAGACTCATGACTATACAAATCATTGCGATTTTGATCCAAATAAGTCAAAATGAATATATAGAGGTCGTTTATGACTGGACTAAGTATAAATAAGCCAAAAATGAGCAAATTTGACATTTTTCGATAGAAAAAACATTTTTTGAAAATTTTCGATTTTTCAACAAGAGAGTCATGACTATACAAATCATTGAAATTTTGATCCAAATAAGTCAAAATGTATACATAGAGGTCGTTTATGACTGGACTAAGTATAAATAAGCCAAAAATGATCAAATTTGACATTTTTCGATAGAAAAAATATTTTTTAAAAATTTTCGACTTTTCAACAAGAGACTCATGCCTATACAAATCATTGCAATTTTGATCCAAATAAGTCAAAATGTAGACATATAGGTCGTTTATGACTGGAATATGTATAAATAAGCCAAAAATGATCAAATTTGACATTTTTCGATAGAAAAAACATTTCTTAAAAATTTTCGATTTTTCAACAAGAGACTCATGCCTATACAAATCATTGCAATTTTGATCCAAATAAGTCAAAATGTATACATAGAGGTCGTTTATGACTGGACTAAGTATAAATAAGCCAAAAATGATCAAATTTGTCATTTTTCGATAGAAAAAACATTTTTTGAAAATTTTCGATTTTTCAACAAGATACTCATGCCTATTCAAATCATTACAATTTTGATCCAAATAAGTCAAAATGTATTCATAGAGGTCGTTTATGGCTGGACTAAGTATAAAGCAGCCAAAAATGATCAAATTTGACATTTTTCGATAGAAAAAACATTTTTTAAAAATTTTCGATTTTTCAACAAGAGAGTCATGACTATACAAATCATTGAAATTTTGATCCAAATAAGTCAAAATGTATACATAGAGGTCGTTTATGACTGGACTAAGTATAAATAAGCCAAAAATGATCAAATTTGACATTTTTCGATAGAAAAAACATTTTTTTAAAATTTTCGACTTTTCAACAAGAGACTCATGCCTATACAAATCATTGCAATTTTGATCCAAATAAGTCAAAATGTATACATAGAGGTCGTTTATGACTGGAATATGTATAAATAATCCAAAAATGATCAAATTTGACATTTTTCGATAGAAAAAACATTTTTTAAAAATTTTCGATTTTTCAAAAAGAGACTCATGCCTACACAAATCATTGCAATTTTGATCCAAATAAGTCAAAATGTATACAAAGAGGGCGTTTGTGACTGGACTAAGTATAAATAAGCCAAAAATGATCAAATTTGACATTTTTCGATAGAAAAAACATTTCTTAAAAATTTTCGATTTTTCAACAAGAGACTCATGCCTATACAAATCATTGCAATTTTGATCCAAATAAGTCAAAATGTATACATAGAGGTCGTTTATGACTGGACTAAGTATAAATAAGCCAAAAATGATCAAATTTGTCATTTTTCGATAGAAAAAACATTTTTTGAAAATTTTCGATTTTTCAACAAGATACTCATGCCTATTCAAATCATTACAATTTTGATCCAAATAAGTCAAAATGTATTCATAGAGGTCGTTTATGGCTGGACTAAGTATAAAGCAGCCAAAAATGATCAAATTTGACATTTTTCGATAGAAAAAACATTTTTTAAAAATTTTCGATTTTTCAACAAGAGAGTCATGACTATACAAATCATTGAAATTTTGATCCAAATAAGTCAAAATGTATACATAGAGGTCGTTTATGACTGGACTAAGTATAAATAAGCCAAAAATGATCAAATTTGACATTTTTCGATAGAAAAAACATTTTATAAAAATTTTCAATTTTTCAACAAGAGACTCATGCCTATACAAATCATTGCAATTTTGATCCAAATAAGTCAAAATGTATACATAGAGGTCGTTTATGACTGGACTAAGTATAAATAAGCCAAAAATGATCAAATTTGACATTTTTCGATAGAAAAAACATTTTTTTAAAATTTTCGATTTTTCAACAAGAGACTCATGCCTATACAAATCATTGCAATTTTGATCCAAATAAGTCAAAATGTATACATAGAGGTCGTTTATGACTGGACTAAGTATAAATAAGCCAAAAATGATCAAATTTGACATTTTTCGATAGAAAAAACATTTTTTGAAATTTTCGATTTTTCAACAAGAGAGTCATGACTATACAAATCATTGCAATTTTGATCCAAATAAGTCAAAATGTATACATAGAGGTCGTTTATGACTGGACTAAGTATAAATCAGCCAAAAATGATCAAATTTGACATTTTTTGAAAATTTTCGATTTTTCAACAAGAGAGTCATGACTATACAAATCATTGAAATTTTGATCCAAATAAGGCAAAATGTATACATAGAGGTCGTTTACGACTGGACTAAGTATAAATAAGCCAAAAATGATCAAATTTGACATTTTTCGATAGAAAAAACATTTTTTTAAAATTTTCGATTTTTCAACAAGAAACTCATGTTTATACAAATAATTGCAATTTTGATCCAAATAAGTCAAAATGTATACATAGAGGTCGTTTATGACTGGACTAAGTAAAAATAAGCCAAAAATGATCAAATTTGACATTTTTCGATAGAAAAAACATTTTTTGCAAATTTTCGATTTTTCAACAAGAGACTCATGCCTATACAAATCATTGCAATTTTGATCCAAATAAGTCAAAATGTATACAAAGAGGTCGTTTATGACTGGACTAAGTATAAATAAGCCAAAAATGATCAAATTTGACATTTTTCGATAGAAAAAACATTTTTTGAAAATTTTCGATTTTTCAACAAGAGAGTCATGACTATACAAATCATTGCAATTTGGATCCAAATAAGTCAAAATGATACATAGAGGTCGCTTATGACTGGACTTAGTATAAATAAGCCAAAAATGATCAAATTTGACATTTTTCGATTGAAAAAACATTTTTTGAAAATTTTCGATTTTTCAACAAGAGAGTCATGACTATACAAATCATTGCAATTTTGATCCAAATAAGTCAAAACGAATACATAGAGGTCGTTTATGACTGGACTAAGTAAAAATAAGCCAAAAATGATCAAATTTGACATTTTTCGATAGAAAAAACATTTTATAAAAATTTTCAATTTTTCAACAAGAGACTCATGCCTATACAAATCATTGCAATTTTGATCCAAATAAGTCAAAATGTATACATAGAGGTCGTTTATGACTGGACTAAGTATAAATAAGCCAAAAATGATCAAATTTGACATTTTTCGATAGAAAAAACATTTTTTTAAAATTTTCGATTTTTCAACAAGAGACTCATGACTATACAAATCATTGCGATTTTGATCCAAATAAGTCAAAATGAATATATAGAGGTCGTTTATGACTGGACTAAGTATAAATAAGCCAAAAATGAGCAAATTTGACATTTTTCGATAGAAAAAACATTTTTTGAAAATTTTCGATTTTTCAACAAGAGAGTCATGACTATACAAATCATTGAAATTTTGATCCAAATAAGTCAAAATGTATACATAGAGGTCGTTTATGACTGGACTAAGTATAAATAAGCCAAAAATGATCAAATTTGACATTTTTCGATAGAAAAAACATTTTTTAAAAATTTTCGACTTTTCAACAAGAGACTCATGCCTATACAAATCATTGCAATTTTGATCCAAATAAGTCAAAATGTATACATAGAGGTCGTTTATGACTGGAATATGTATAAATAAGCCAAAAATGATCAAATTTGACATTTTTCGATAGAAAAAACATTTCTTAAAAATTTTCGATTTTTCAACAAGAGACTCATGCCTATACAAATCATTGAAATTTTGATCCAAATAAGTCAAAATGTATACATAGAGGTCGTTTATGGCTGGACTAAGTATAAAGCAGCCAAAAATGATCAAATTTGACATTTTTCGATAGAAAAAACATTTTTTAAAAATTTTCGATTTTTCAACAAGAGAGTCATGACTATACAAATCATTGAAATTTTGATCCAAATAAGTCAAAATGTATACATAGAGGTCGTTTATGACTGGACTAAGTATAAATAAGCCAAAAATGATCAAATTTGACATTTTTCGATAGAAAAAACATTTTTTTAAAATTTTCGACTTTTCAACAAGAGACTCATGCCTATACAAATCATTGCAATTTTGATCCAAATAAGTCAAAATGTATACATAGAGGTCGTTTATGACTGGAATATGTATAAATAATCCAAAAATGATCAAATTTGACATTTTTCGATAGAAAAAAACATTTTTTTAAAATTTTCGATTTTTCAAAAAGAGACTCATGCCTATACAAATCATTGCAATTTTGATCCAAATAAGTCAAAATGTATACAAAGAGGGCGTTTGTGACTGGACTAAGTATAAATAAGCCAAAAATGATCAAATTTGATATTTTTCGATAGAAAAAACATTTTTTAAAAATTTTCGATTTTTCAACAAGAGACTCATGCCTATACAAATCATTGCAATTTTGATCCAAATAAGTCAAAATGTATACATAGAGGTCGTTTATGACTGGACTAAGTAAAAATAAGCCAAAAATGATCAAATTTGACATTTTTCGATAGAAAAAACATTTTTTGCAAATTTTCGATTTTTCAACAAGAGACTCATGCCTATACAAATCATTGCAATTTTGATCCAAATAAGTCAAAATGTATACATAGAGGTCGTTTATGACTGGACTAAGTATAAATAAGCCAAAAATGATCAAATTTGACATTTTTCGATAGAAAAAACATTTTTTGAAAATTTTCGATTTTTCAACAAGAGAGTCATGACTATACAAATCATTGCAATTTGGATCCAAATAAGTCAAAATGAATACATAGAGGTCGCTAATGACTGGACTTAGTATAAATAAGCCAAAAATGATCAAATTTGACATTTTTCGATAGAAAAAACTTTTTTTGAAAATTTTCGATTTTTCAACAAGAGAGTCATGACTATACAAATCATTGCAATTTTGATCCAAATAAGTCAAAACGAATACATAGAGGTCGTTTATGACTGGACTAAGTATAAATAAGCCAAAAATGATCAAATTTGACATTTTTCGATAGAAAAAACATTTTAAAAAAATTTTCGATTTTTCAACAAGAGACTCATGCCTATACAAATCATTGCAATTTTGATCCAAATAAGTCAAAATGTATACATAGAGGTCGTTTATGACTGGACTAAGTATAAATAAGCCAAAAATGATCAAATTTGACATTTTTCGATAGAAAAAACATTTTTTAAAAATTTTCGATTTTTCAACAAGAGACTCATGACTATACAAATCATTGCGATTTTGATCCAAATAAGTCAAAATGAATATATAGAGGTCGTTTATGACTGGGCTAAGTATAAATAAGCCAAAAATGATCAAATTTGACATTTTTCGATAGAAAAAACATTTTTTGAAAATTTTCGATTTTTCAACAAGAGAGTCATGACTATACAAATCATTGCAATTTGGATCCAAATAAGTCAAAATGAATACATAGAGGTCGCTAATGACTGGACTTAGTATAAATAAGCCAAAAATGATCAAATTTGACATTTTTCGATAGAAAAAACATTTTTTGAAAATTTTCGATTTTTCAACAAGAGAGTCATGACTATACAAATCATTGAAATTTTGATCCAAATAAGTCAAAATGTATACAAAGAGGTCGTTTATGACTGGACTAAGTATAAATAAGCCAAAAATGATCAAATTTGACATTTTTCGATAGAAAAAACATTTTTTAAAAATTTTCGACTTTTCAACAAGAGACTCATGCCTATACAAATCATTGCAATTTTGATCCAAATAAGTCAAAATGTATACAAAGAGGTCGTTTATGACTGGAATATGTATAAATAAGCCAAAAATGATCAAATTTGACATTTTTCGATAGAAAAAACATTTCTTAAAAATTTTCGATTTTTCAACAAGAGACTCATGCCTATACAAATCATTGAAATTTTGATCCAAATAAGTCAAAATGTATACATAGAGGTCGTTTATGGCTGGACTAAGTATAAAGCAGCCAAAAATGATCAAATTTGACATTTTTCGATAGAAAAAACATTTTTTAAAAATTTTCGATTTTTTAACAAGAGAGTCATGACTATACAAATCATTGAAATTTTGATCCAAATAAGTCAAAATGTATACATAGAGGTCGTTTATGACTGGACTAAGTATAAATAAGCCAAAAATGATCAAATTTGACATTTTTCGATAGAAAAAACATTTTTTTAAAATTTTCGACTTTTCAACAAGAGACTCATGCCTATACAAATCATTGCAATTTTGATCCAAATAAGTCAAAATGTATACATAGAGGTCGTTTATGACTGGAATATGTATAAATAATCCAAAAATGATCAAATTTGACATTTTTCGATAGAAAAAACATTTTTTAAAAATTTTCGATTTTTCAAAAAGAGACTCATGCCTATACAAATCATTGCAATTTTGATCCAAATAAGTCAAAATGTATACAAAGAGGGCGTTTGTGACTGGACTAAGTATAAATAAGCCAAAAATGATCAAATTTGACATTTTTCGATAGAAAAAACATTTTTTAAAAATTTTCGATTTTTCAACAAGAGACTCATGCCTATACAAATCATTGCAATTTTGATCCAAATAAGTCAAAATGTATACATAGAGGTCGTTTATGACTGGACTAAGTAAAAATAAGCCAAAAATGATCAAATTTGACATTTTTCGATAGAAAAAACATTTTTTGCAAATTTTCGATTTTTCAACAAGAGACTCATGCCTATACAAATCATTGCAATTTTGATCCAAATAAGTCAAAATGTATACATAGAGGTCGTTTATGACTGGACTAAGTATAAATAAGCCAAAAATGATCAAATTTTACATTTTTCGATAGAAAAAACATTTTTTGAAAATTTTCGATTTTTCAACAAGAGAGTCATGACTATACAAATCATTGCAATTTGGATCCAAATAAGTCAAAATGAATACATAGAGGTCGCTAATGACTGGACTTAGTATAAATAAGCCAAAAATGATCAAATTTGACATTTTTCGATAGAAAAAACTTTTTTTGAAAATTTTCGATTTTTCAACAAGAGAGTCATGACTATACAAATCATTGCAATTTTGATCCAAATAAGTCAAAACGAATACATAGAGGTCGTTTATGACTGGACTAAGTATAAATAAGCCAAAAATGATCAAATTTGACATTTTTCGATAGAAAAAACATTTTAAAAAAATTTTCGATTTTTCAACAAGAGACTCATGCCTATACAAATCATTGCAATTTTGATCCAAATAAGTCAAAATGTATACATAGAGGTCGTTTATGACTGGACTAAGTATAAATAAGCCAAAAATGATCAAATTTGACATTTTTCGATAGAAAAAAACATTTTTTGAAAATTTTCGATTTTTCAACAAGAGAGTCATGACTATACAAATCATTGCAATTTGGATCCAAATAAGTCAAAATGAATACATAGAGGTCGCTAATGACAGGACTTAGTATAAATAAGCCAAAAATGATCAAATTTGACATTTTTCGATAGAAAAAACATTTTATAAAAATTTTCGATTTTTCAACAAGAGACTCATGCCTATACAAATCATTGCAATTTTGATCCAAATAAGTCAAAATGTATACATAGAGGTCGTTTATGACTGGACTAAGTATAAATAAGCCAAAAATGATCAAATTTGACATTTTTCGATAGAAAAAACATTTTTTAAAAATTTTCGATTTTTCAACAAGAGACTCATGACTATACAAATCATTGCGATTTTGATCCAAATAAGTCAAAATGAATATATAGAGGTCGTTTATGACTGGACTAAGTATAAATAAGCCAAAAATGATCAAATTTGACATTTTTCGATAGAAAAAACATTTTTTGAAAATTTTCGATTTTTCAACAAGAGAGTCATGTCTATACAAATCATTGAAATTTTGATCCAAATAAGTCAAAATGTATACATAGAGGTCGTTTATGACTGGACTAAGTATAAATAAGCCAAAAATGATCAAATTTGACATTTTTCGATAGAAAAAACATTTTTTAAAAATTTTCGACTTTTCAACAAGAGACTCATGCCTATACAAATCATTGCAATTTTGATTAAAATAAGTCAAAATGTATACATAGAGGTCGTTTATGACTGGAATATGTATAAATAAGCCAAAAATGATCAAATTTGACATTTTTCGATAGAAAAAACATTTCTTAAAAATTTTCGATTTTTCAACAAGATACTCATGCCTATACAAATCATTGCAATTTTGATCCAAATAAGTCAAAATGTATACATAGAGGTCGTTTATGACTGGACTAAGTATAAATAAGCCAAAAATGATCAAATTTGACATTTTTCGATAGAAAAAAACATTTTTTGAAAATTTTCGATTTTTCAACAAGAGTGTCATGACTATACAAATCATTGCAATTTGGATCCAAATAAGTCAAAATGAATACATAGAGGTCGCTAATGACAGGACTTAGTATAAATAAGCCAAAAATGATCAAATTTGACATTTTTCGATAGAAAAAACATTTTTTGAAAATTTTGGATTTTTCAACAAGAGAGTCATGACTATACAAATCATTGCAATTTTGATCCAAATAAGTCAAAACGAATACATAGAGGTAGTTTATGACTGGACTAAGTATAAATAAGAAAAAAATGATCAAATTTGACATTTTTCGATAGAAAAAACATTTTTTAAAAATTTTCGATTTTTCAACAAGAGACTCATGACTATACAAATCATTGCGATTTTGATCCAAATAAGTCAAAATGAATATATAGAGGTCGTTTATGACTGGACTAAGTATAAATAAGCCAAAAATGATCAAATTTGACATTTTTCGATAGAAAAAACATTTTTTGAAAATTTTCGATTTTTCAACAAGAGAGTCATGACTATACAAATCATTGCAATTTTGATCCAAATAAGTCAAAATGTATACATAGAGGTCGTTTATGACTGGACTAAGTATAAATCAGCCAAAAATGATCAAATTTGACATTTTTCGATAGAAAAAAACATTTTTTGAAAATTTTCGATTTTTCAACAAGATACTCATGCCTATACAAATCATTACAATTTTGATCCAAATAAGTCAAAATGTATTCATAGAGGTCGTTTATGGCTGGACTAAGTATAAAGCAGCCAAAAATGATCAAATTTGACATTTTTCGATAGAAAAAACATTTTTTAAAAATTTTCGATTTTTCAACAAGAGACTCATGCCTATACAAATCATTGCAATTTTGATCCAAATAAGTCAAAATGTATACATAGAGGTCGTTTGTGACTGGACTAAGTATAAATAAGCCAAAAATGATCAAATTTGACATTTTTCGATAGAAAAAACATTTTTTAAAAATTTTCGATTTTTCAACAAGAGACTCATGCCTATACAAATCATTGCAATTTTGATCCAAATAAGTCAAAATGTATACATAGAGGTCGTTTATGACTGGACTAAGTATAAATAAGCCAAAAATGATCAAATTTGACATTTTTCGATAGAAAAAACATTTTTTGAAAATTTTCGATTTTTCAACAAGAGAGTCATGACTATACAAATCATTGCAATTTTGATCCAAATAAGTCAAAATGTATACATAGAGGTCGTTTATGACTGGACTAAGTATAAATCAGCCAAAAATGATCAAATTTGACATTTTTCGATAGAAAAAAAATTTTTTGAAAATTTTCGATTTTTCAACAAGAGAGTCATGACTATACAAATCATTGAAATTTTGATCCAAATAAGGCAAAATGTATACAAAGAGGTCGATTACGACTGGACTAAGTATAAATAAGCCAAAAATGATCAAATTTGACATTTTTCGATAGAAAAAACATTTTTTAAAAATTTTCGATTTTTCAACAAGAAACTCATGTCTATACAAATAATTGCAATTTTGATCCAAATAAGTCAAAATGTATACATAGAGGTCGTTTATGACTGGACTAAGTAAAAATAAGCCAAAAATGATCAAATTTGACATTTTTCGATAGAAAAAACATTTTTTGCAAATTTTCGATTTTTCAACAAGAGAGTCATGACTATACAAATCATTGCAATTTGGATCCAAATAAGTCAAAATGAATACATAGAGGTCGCTTATGACTGGACTTAGTATAAATAAGCCAAAAATGATCAAATTTGACATTTTTCGATAGAAAAAACATTTTTTGAAAATTTTCGATTTTTCAACAAGAGAGTCATGACTATACAAATCATTGCAATTTTGATCCAAATAAGTCAAAACGAATACATAGAGGTCGTTTATGACTGGACTAAGTATAAATAAGCCAAAAATGATCAAATTTGACATTTTTCGATAGAAAAAACATTTTATAAAAATTTTCGATTTTTCAACAAGAGACTCATGCCTATACAAATCATTGCAATTTTGATCCAAATAAGTCAAAATGTATACATAGAGGTCGTTTATGACTGGACTAAGTATAAATAAGCCAAAAATGATCAAATTTGACATTTTTCGATAGAAAAAACATTTTTTGAAAATTTTCGATTTTTCAACAAGAGAGTCATGACTATACAAATCATTGAAATTTTGATCCAAATAAGTCAAAATGTATACATAGAGGTCGTTTATGACTGGACTAAGTATAAATAAGCCAAAAATGATCAAATTTGACATTTTTCGATAGAAAAAACATTTTTTAAAAATTTTCGACTTTTCAACAAGAGACTCATGCCTATACAAATCATTGCAATTTTGATCCAAATAAGTCAAAATGTATACATAGAGGTCGTTTATGACTGGAATATGTATAAATAAGCCAAAAATGATCAAATTTGACATTTTTCGATAGAAAAAACATTTCTTAAAAATTTTCGATTTTTCAACAAGAGACTCATGCCTATACAAATCATTGCAATTTTGATCCAAATAAGTCAAAATGTATACATAGAGGTCGTTTATGACTGGACTAAGTGTAAATAAGCCAAAAATGATCAAATTTGTCATTTTTCGATAGAAAAAACATTTTTTGAAAATTTTCGATTTTTCAACAAGATACTCATGCCTATACAAATCATTACAATTTTGATCCAAATAAGTCAAAATGTATTCATAGAGGTCGTTTATGGCTGGACTAAGTATAAAGCAGCCAAAAATGATCAAATTTGACATTTTTCGATAGAAAAAACATTTTTTAAAAATTATCGATTTTTCAACAAGAGACTCATGCCTATACAAATCATTGCAATTTTGATCCAAATAAGTCAAAATGTATACATAGTAGTCGTTTGTGACTGGACTAAGTATAAATAAGCCAAAAATGATCAAATTTGACATTTTTCGATAGAAAAAACATTTTTTAAAAATTTTCGATTTTTCAACAAGAGACTCATGCCTATACAAATCATTGCAATTTTGATCCAAATAAGTCAAAATGTATACATAGAGGTCGTTTATGACTGGACTAAGTATAAATAAGCCAAAAATGATCAAATTTGACATTTTTCGATAGAAAAAACATTTTTTGAAAATTTTCGATTTTTCAACAAGAGAGTCATGACTATACAAATCATTGCAATTTTGATCCAAATAAGTCAAAATGTATACATAGAGGTCGTTTATGACTGGACTAAGTATAAATCAGCCAAAAATGATCAAATTTGTCATTTTTCGATAGAAAAAACATTTTTTAAAAATTTTCTATTTTTCAACAAGAGACTCATGCCTATACAAATCATTGCAATTTTGATCCAAATAAGTCAAAATGTATACATAGAGGTCGTTTATGACTGGACTAAGTATAAATAAGCCAAAAATGATCAAATTTGACATTTTTCGATAGAAAAAACATTTTTTGAAAATTTTCGATTTTTCAACAAGAGAGTCATGACTATACAAATCATTGCAATTTTGATCCAAATAAGTCAAAATGTATACATAGAGGTCGTTTATGACTGGACTAAGTATAAATAAGCCAAAAATGATCAAATTTGACATTTTTCGATAGAAAAAATATTTTTTGAAATTTTTCGATTTTTCAACAAGAGAGTCATGACTATTAAAATCATTGAAATTTTGATCCAAATAAGTCAAAATGTATACATAGAGGTCGTTTATGACTGGACTAAGTATAAATAAGCCAAAAATGATCAAATTTGACATTTTTCGATAGAAAAAACATTTTTTTAAAATTTTCGATTTTTCAACAAGAGACTCATGCCTATACAAATCATTGCAATTTTGATCCAAATAAGTCAAAATGTATACATAGAGGTCGTTTATGACTGGAATAAGTATAAATAAGCCAAAAATGATCAAATATGACATTTTTCGATAGAAAAAACATTTTTTGAAAATTTTCGACTTTTCAACAAGAGAGTCATGACTATACAAATCATTGAAATTTTGATCCAAATAAGTCAAAATGTATACATAGAGGTCGTTTATGACTGGACTAAGTATAAATAAGCCAAAAATTATCAAATTTGACATTTTTCGATAGAAAAAACATTTTTTAAAAATTTTCGATTTTTCAACAAGAGACTCATGCCTATACAAATCATTGAAATTTTGATCCAAATAAGTCAAAATGTATACATAGAGGTCGTTTATGACTGGACTAAGTATAAATAAGCCAAAAATGATCAAATTTGACATTTTTCGATAGAAAAAACATTTTTTAAAAATTTTCGATTTTTCAACAAGAGACTCATGCCTATACAAATCATTGAAATTTTGATCCAAATCAGTCAAAATGTATACATAGAGGTCGTTTATGACTGGACTAAGTATTTATAAGCCAAAAATGATCAAATTTGACGTTTTTTGATAGAAAAAACATTTTTTTAAAATTTTCGATTTTTCAACAAGAGACTCATGCCTATTCAAATCATTGCAATTTTGATCCAAATAAGTCAAAATGTATACATAGAGGTCGTTTATGACTGGACTAAGTATAAATAAGCCAAAAATGATCAAATTTGACATTTTTCGATAGAAAAAACATTTGTTAAAAATTTTCGATTTTTCAACAAGAGACTCATGACTATACAAATCATTGCGATTTTGATCCAAATAAGTCAAAATGTATACATAGAGGTCGTTTATGACTGGACTAAGTATAAATCAGCCAAAAATGATCAAATTTGACATTTTTCGATAGAAAAAACATTTTTTGAAAATTTTCGATTTTTCAACAAGAGAGTCATGACTATACAAATCATTGCAATTTTGATCCAAATAAGTCAAAATGAATACAAAGAGGTCGTTTATGACTGGACTACGTACAAATAAGTCAAAAATGATCAAATTTGACATTTTTCGATAGAAAAAACATTTTTTGAAAATTTTCGATTTTTCAACAAGAGGGTCATGACTATACAAATCATTGAAATTTTGATCCAAATAAGTCAAAATGTATACATAGAGGTCGTTTACGACTGGACTAAGTATAAATAAGCCAAAAATGATCAAATTTGACATTTTTCGATAGAAAAAACATTTTTTAAAAATTTTCGATTTTTCAACAAGAAACTCATGTCTATACAAATAATTGCAATTTTGATCCAAATAAGTCAAAATGTATACATAGAGGTCGTTTATGACTGGACTAAGTAAAAATAAGCCAAAAATGATCAAATTTGACATTTTTCGATAGAAAAAACATTTTTTGCAAATTTTCGATTTTTCAACAAGAGACTCATGCCTATACAAATCATTGCAATTTTGATCCAAATAAGTCAAAATGTATACATAGAGGTCGTTTATGACTTGACTAAGTATAAATAAGCCAAAAATGATCAAATTTGACATTTTTCGATAGAAAAAACATTTTTTGAAAATTTTCGATTTTTCAACAAGAGAGTCATGACTGTACAAATCATTGCAATTTTGATCCAAATAAGTCAAAACGAATACATAGAGGTCGTTTATGACTGGACTAAGTAAAAATAAGCCAAAAATGATCAAATTTGACATTTTTCGATAGAAAAAACATTTTTTGCAAATTTTCGATTTTTCAACAAGAGACTCATGCCTATACAAATCTTTGCAATTTTGATCCAAATAAGTCAAAATGTATACATAGAGGTCGTTTATGACTTGACTAAGTATAAATAAGCCAAAAATGATCAAATTTGACATTTTTCGATAGAAAAAACATTTTTTGAAAATTTTCGATTATTCAACAAGAGAGTCATGACTATACAAATCATTGCAATTTTGATCCAAATAAGTCAAAATGAATACATAGAGGTCGTTTATGACTGGACTAAGTATACATAAGCCAAAAATGATCAAATTTGACATTTTTCGATAGAAAAAACATTTTTTGAAAATTTTCGATTTTTCAACAAGAGAGTCATGACTATACAAATCATTGAAATTTTGATCCAAATAAGTCAAAATGTATACATAGAGGTCGTTTATGACTGGACTAAGTATAAATAGGCCAAAAATGATCAAATTTGACATTTTTGATAGAAAAAACATTTTTTAAAAATTTTCGATTTTTCAACAAGAGACTCATGCCTATACAAATCATTGCAATTTTGATCCAAATAAGTCAAAATGTATACACAGAGGTCGTTTATGACTGGACTAAGTATAAATAAGCCAAAAATGATCAAAATTGACATTTTTCGATAGAAAAAACATTTTTTAAAAATTTTCGATTTTTCAACAAGAGAGTCATGACTCTACAAATCATTAAAATTTTGATCCAAATAAGTCAAAATGTATACATAGAGGTCGTTTATGACTGGACTAAGTATAAATAAGCAAAAAATGATCAAATTTGACATTTTTCGATAGAAAAAACATTTTTTGAAAATTTTCGATTTTTCAACAAGAGAGTCATGACTATACAAATCATTGAAATTTTGATCCAAATAAGTCAAAATGTATACATAGAGCTCGTTTATGACTGGACTAAGTATAAATAAGCCAAAAATGATCAAATTTGACATTTTTCGATAGAAAAAACATTTTTTAAAAATTTTCGATTTTTCAACAAGAGACTCATGCCTATACAAATCATTGCAATTTTGATCCAAATAATTAAAAATGTCATACATAGAGGTCGTTTATGACTGGACTAAGTATAAATAAGTCTAAAATAATCAAATTTGACATTTTTCGATAGAAAAAACATTTTTTGAAAATTTTCGATTCTTCAACAAGAGAGCCATGACTATACAAATCATTGCAATTTTGATCCAAATAAGTCAAAATGAATACATAGAGGTCGTTTATGACTGGACTAAGTATACATAAGCCAAAAATGATCAAATTTGACATTTTTCGATAGAAAAAACATTTTTTGAAAATTTTCGATTTTTCAACAAGAGAGTCATGCCTCTACAAATCATTGAAATTTTGATCCAAATAAGTCAAAATGTAAACATAGAGATCTTTTATGACTGGACAAAGTATAAATAACCATAAAGGATCAAATTTGACATTTTTCGATAGAAAAAACAATTTTTTTTAAAATTTTCGATTTTTCAACAAGAGAGTCATGACTATACAAATCATTGCAATTTTGATCCAAATAAGTCAAAATGTATACATAGAGGTCGTTTATGACTGGACTAAGTATAAATAAGCCAAAAATGATCAAATTTGACATTTTTCGATAGAAAAAACATTTTTTAAAAATTTTCGATTTTTCAACAAGAGACTCATGCCTATACAAATCATTGCAATTTTGATCCAGATAAGTCAAAATGTATACATATAGGTCGTTTATGACTGGACTAAGTATAAATAAGCCAAAAATGATTAAATTTGACATTTATCGATAGAAAAAACCTTTTTTGAAAATTTTCGATTTTTCAACAAGAGAGTCATGACTATACAAATCATTGCAATTTTGATCCAAATAAGTCAAAATGTATACATAGAGGTCGTTTATGACTGGACTAATTATAAATAAGCCAAAAATGATCAAATTTGACATTTTTCGATAGAAAAAACATTTTTTGAAAATTTTCGATTTTTCAACAAGAGAGTCATGACTATACAAATCAATACAATTTTGATCCAAATAAGTCAAAATGTATACATAGAGGTCGTTTATGACTGGACTAAGTATAAATAAGCCAAAAATGATCAAATTTGACATTTTTCGATAGAAAAAACATTTTTTGAAAATTTTCGATTTTTCAACAAGAGAGTCATGACTATACAAATCATTGAAATTTTGATCCAAATAAGTCAAAATGTATACATAGAGGTCGTTTATGACTGGACTAAGTATAAATAAGCCAAAAATGATCAAATTTGACAATTTTCGATAGAAAAAACATTTTTTACAAATTTTCGATTTTTCAACAAGAGAC
Source organism: Chrysoperla carnea (assembly GCF_905475395.1). Taxonomy (NCBI): domain Eukaryota; kingdom Metazoa; phylum Arthropoda; class Insecta; order Neuroptera; family Chrysopidae; genus Chrysoperla; species Chrysoperla carnea. Next base: position 72,372 of record NW_025408294.1, read on the forward strand.
TCATGCCTATACAAATCATTGCAATTTTGATCCAAGTTAGTCAAAATGTATACATAGAGGTCGTTTACGACTGGACTAAGTATAAATAAGCCAAAAATGATCAAATTTGACATTTTTCGATAGAAAAAACATTTTTTGAAAATTTTCGATTTTTCAACAAGAGAGTCATGACTATACAAATCATTGCAATTTTGATCCAAATAAGTCAAAATAAATACATAGAGGTCGTTTATGACTGGACTAAGTATAAATAAGCCAAAAATGATCAAATTTGACATTTTTCGATAGAAAAAACATTTTTTGAAAATTTTCGATTTTTCAACAAGAGAGTCATGACTATACAAATCATTGAAATTTTGATCCAAATAAGGCAAAATGTATACATAGAGGTCGTTTATGACTGGACTAAGTATAAATAAGCCAAAAATGATCAAATTTGACATTTTTCGATAGAAAAAACATTTTTTAAAAATTTTCGATTTTTCAACAAGACAGTCATGACTAAACAAATCATTGAAATTTTGATCCACATAAGTCAAAATGTATACATAGAGGTCGTTTATGACTGGACTAAGTATAAATAAGCCAAAAATGATCAAATTTGACATTTTTCGATAGAAAAAACATTTTTTGCAAATTTTCGATTTTTCAACAAGAGAGTCATGACTATACAAATCATTGAAATTTTGATCCAAATAAGTCAAAATGTATACATAGAGGTCGTTTATGACTGGACTAAGTATAAATAAGCCACAAATGATCAAACTTGACATTTTTCGATAGAAAAAACATTTTTTGAAAATTTTCGATTTTTCAACAAGAGAGTCATGACTATACAAATCATTGAAATTTTGATCCAAATAAGTCGAAATGTATACATAGAGGTCGTTTATGACTGGACTAAGTATAAATAAGCCAAAAATGATCAAATTTGACATTTTTCGATAGAAAAAACATTTTTTGAAAATTTTCGATTTTTCAACAAGAGAGTCATGACTATACAAATCATTGAAATTTTGATCCAAATAAGTCAAAATGTATACATAAAGGTCGTTTATGACTGGACTAAGTATAAATAAGCCAAAAATGATCAAATTTGACATTTTTCGATTGAAAAACATTTTTTAAAAATTTTCGATTTTTCAACAAGAGACTCATGCCTATACAAATCATTGCAATTTTGATCCAAATAAGTCAAAATGTCATACATAGAGGTCGTTTATGACTGGACAAAGTATAAATCAGCCAAAAATGATCAAATTTGACATTTTTCGATAGAAAAAACATTTTTTGAAAATTTTCGATTTTTCAACAAGAGAGTCATGACTATACAAATCATTGCAATTTTGATCCAAATAAGTCAAAATGAATACATAGAGGTCGTTTATGACTGGACTAAGTATAAATAAGGCAAAAATGATCAAATTTGACATTTTTCGTTAGAAAAAACATTTTTTGAAAATTTTCGATTTTTCAACAAGAGAGTCATGACTATACAAATCATTGAAATTTTGATCCAAATAAGTCAAAATGTATACATAGAGGTCGTTTACGACTGGACTAAGTATAAATAAGCCAAAAATGATCAAATTTGACATTTTTCGATAGAAAAAACATTTTTTAAAAATTTTCGATTTTTCAACAAGAAACTCATGTCTATACAAATAATTGCAATTTTGATCCAAATAAGTCAAAATGTATACATAGAGGTCGTTTATGACTGGACTAAGTAAAAATAAGCCAAAAATGATCAAATTTGACATTTTTCGATAGAAAAAACATTTTTTGCAAATTTTCGATTTTTCAACAAGAGACTCATGCCTATACAAATCATTGCAATTTTGATCCAAATAAGTCAAAATGTATACATAGAGGTCGTTTATGACTGGACTAAGTATAAATAAGCCAAAAATGATCAAATTTGACATTTTTCGATAGAAAAAACATTTTTTGAAAATTTTCGATTTTTCAACAAGAGAGTCATGACTATACAAATCATTGCAATTTGGATCCAAATAAGTCAAAATGAATACATAGAGGTCGTTTATGACTGGACTAAGTATAAATAAGCCAAAAATGATCAAATTTGACATTTTTCGATAGAAAAAACATTTTTTGAAAATTTTCGATTTTTCAACAAGAGAGTCATGATTATACAAATCATTGCAATTTTGATCCAAATAAGTCAAAACGAATACATAGAGGTCGTTTATGACTGGACTAAGTATAAATAAGCCAAAAATGATCAAATCTGACATTTTTCGATAGAAAAAACATTTTTTGAAAATTTTCGATTTTTCAACAAGAGAGTCATGACTATACAAATCATTGAAATTTTGATCCAAATAAGTCAAAATGTATACATAGAGGTCGTTTATGACTGGACTAAGTATAAATAAGCCAAAAATGATCAAAAATGACATTTTTCGATAGAAAAAACATTTTTTAAGAATTTTCGATTTTTCAACAAGAGACTCATGCCTATACAAATCATTGCAATTTTGATCCAAATAAGTCAAAATGTGGATTAGAATTTTTGAATTAACAGTGAATAGACGTGTCTATTATTGTGCAACAAAAATTAAAAAATAAAATCAGTGAATACAACAATACACCATAGGTATGGTGAGTTATAAACTTGTTTACGACTTTGTTAAATAATCATAATTTATATAATAAATAGTGAACAAACAATTCTTAATAAAACACAACTAAACCAACTAATAAATAATACAAGATGAGCCAAGAACTACTATCAAATCCTACAAATCCAAATCATCCAAACAACCAAACCCCACCACAAAACACACCATCCTTCGCAGAAACCCTCAAATCTGGACAACAAACTACGCAAAATATAGACGACGAAAACGCTATCATTTTGGAGACAATCCAAAATATAGAATTCAAAGAATACATTTGCGCTTTGGGCTCCTACATTGGTGCAGATAAAATCTTATTCAGCACAAGAATATCCAACAATAGAATCATTGTATACCTCAAAACCAAAAACGACGTCAAATATTTAACAGAAAATTTCAAATCAATCAAGGTTAAAAACCAAGATATATCCTTAAGAAGTTACATCACTCAATCGCACAGGATAATAATCTGGGCCTTCCCCACCATCACAAATACAACAATCCTAGAACAACTTAAAAAACATAAATTGAATGTTGTCTCTAATATTTACCACATGTCAGCAGGATTTACCGAAAAGGAATTCGCACATATCAAAAGCTTCAGAAGATTTGTTTTCGTTAACGCAGACCATCCCGCAATCCCTGACTTCATCGAAGTAAATCACGGAAATAGAATTCATAAACTATATCTTTCAGTAAATGAAATAAAATGTAACTACTGCAATAAATTTGGCCACACAGAAAACAATTGTAGAAAACTAATTAATAACAATACAAACACCACACCAACAACAGATAATACAATCACCCAACAAAACACAGAAAATCCCAATAACAACACAACCCATACTGAACAAATCAACCAAAACAATCCAGAAAAACAAACAAACAAATCAGAATTGCAATCAATTGAACCAGAAACAAACTATCGGAACGAACCCACAAACACAATTAAAAAAAACGAAGTCCCCATATCCTCTACTACAATCAACAATATAACAGAAAATAATGAACATTTGAAAAAAAGAACACTGTCATCCAGTAGCCGAGACTCATCAGACCAAATCAATCAAACAACAAAAACTCCAATGCAACACATAGATAACATATGCTCTACCTCCAAAACAACAGAACCGATGCCAAAAAAAACAACAACAAAGGCAAACGATAAACTGAAAAAGAAAAAATCTAGAACAGAATACATGCCCAGTATTTCAATTAACATACTCAAAGCCCCAATGGAGAAAGAACCAGAAAAATACATTATTAACTTCAATACATTAAACAATATTTTGATTGAATCATCCGGTATAAAAGACATTTCGCATATAATAAAAAAATACCAAATCAATGCAGATGACCTATCCCACACAATAAATAGCTTATACCCTCTATTAGATAACCCACATGCTAAAACAACCTTTACAAAACTCATCAAGAAAATCAACTTAACCCAAGACATAAATTCAACGAGTGCCGATGACGACTAAAACAAAATACCAAAAAATGAACTCAATCATTCAATGGAATGTCAACGGTTTTTATAAACGGATAGCAGAATTACAAATCTTAATTAACAGATACGAACCTATAATTCTATGTATTCAAGAAACCCACCTAAACCCCCACCAAAAAACCAAAATCACAAATTATATTACATTCAGAAATGATTTTTTGGGAGGAAATAAAGCCTGTGGAGGAGTCGCTACCCTTATACACAAAAACATATACGCAAAGCAAGTAAATATAACCTCGGATCATCAGGTTGTAGCTACAGAAGTAATTATGAACAGGACAAACAAAATAACAATTTGTAATATTTATATTCCACCGAACAAACCATTTAATTCAGTCGATATTCAAAACATCATAAAACAAATACAAGGACCTTACATCCTTCTAGGTGATTTAAACGCACACACAACCATGACAGGAAATAATAAAACAAACAAAAGAGGTGAACAAATAGAAAAGTTATTATTATTGAACGACAATCTAACAATTCTAAACAATAATAAACCGACGCATTTTAGCACCGCAACGAACACGTTCTCATCGATAGACATTACACTAGCTTCAATACAGCTTGCAACGAAACTTAAATGGGACATTCACGAAGACCCCTGTTCATCCGACCACTATCCTGTCATTGTACAATTTGAAAATAACTATCACAATAACTCAATCATTAAATACGACTTCGATAACGCCGACTGGGAGAGATACACTCAACTAACTGAAATAGACTCTTGCGAAACCTCCAACATCCAAGAATCAATCGACACCCTTTATGAATGTATCAACAATGCAATAAATAAAACCGTCCCCAAAAAATTAATTACCTTTAAACACAAAAGAATACCATGGTGGACTACAACCATTAGCAATCTAATTAAGGAACGAGCAAAAGCTTTACGAAAATTCAAAAAATATAAGGATGAAGATAGCTTAATCAAATACAAAATAACTAGGTCGAAAGTACGCAAAGAAATCAAAGATGAAAAACAAAAGAGCTGGATCAAATTCATTTCCACAATAAACTCAGAAACATCTGACAAAACCATTTGGCAAAATATCAAAAAATTAACATCAGGCACAAATAGTACGGACACAATATCAGCAATAGCTACAAATGATAAGATAATCACCAACCAAAAAGAAATAGCAAATGAATTTGGTAAATATTTTGAAGAGGTCACCGGCTATCATCAATATAATCCCACCTTTTGCAAATACAAAAACCAAAAAGAAAAACAATTAATCAGCTTTTACTCTAACGTGGAAGCTGATTACAACAAGCCATTCACATTTGATGAATTTAATTCCGCACTTTATGACATTAAAAAATCCGCACCAGGATCTGATGACATTAATATCGAACTGTTACAAAAACTACATAAATCATCCTTGTCGTTACTTTTTAATATTTGCAATGAAATATGGGAACAAGGACTAATACCAACCGAATGGAAAAACTCACTAATTATTCCAATACTCAAGCCAAATAAAAACAAACTAGAAGTATCCAGTTATAGACCTATAAGCCTACTAAACCACAACTCAAAAATACTTGAAAAAATGGTATACAAACGTCTACAATGGGTTATAGAATCCAACAATCTAATAAACAACAACCAATTTGGTTTTAGACAACACAAATCCACAATTGACTGTTTAACCATTTTAGATACCAACATCAAAAATGCATTAGCTGTACGCCAAAATTTGGATGCAGTTTTCCTCGACATTGACAAGGCATACGACACTGTATGGCGACACAAAATCCTTGCCACATTGCACAAATGGGGTCTTAAAGGTAAACTACCATCCTATATACAAAATTACCTCTCAAACCGAACATTCCAAATTAAATTACAGAACACAGTATCCAACACATACTATCAAACTAATGGAATTCCACAAGGGTCAATACTATCGGCTTTATTATTCAACATTGCAGCAAATGACATCGTAGAAATCTTTCAGTACCCCATCCAAACTATTCAATATGCCGATGATCTAGTGATATTTTTGGCCACTTCAAATAAATCCTATGCCCAAAAATCAATACAAACAGCGATTGATAGCCTGGTTGAATGGAGCGACAAAAATGGGCTAAATATATCTGAAAACAAAACAAAATATTCATCTTTCAGCAGAAAACGAAAACACAAACTAAACATATTCATCAAACAAACTAAAATAAAAAATTCAACAACACACAAATTCCTAGGATTATATCTTGACGATCGACTAAAATGGCAAAATCACATACTATGGTTGAAAAATGAAGTACAAAAAAAAAATAAATATTCTTAAAATCATCGCAAACAAAAACACAGGAGCCGACAGAAAATCCTTAAAAAAAGTATACCATGCGTTAATTACTTCAAAGTTAGATTACGGTTGCCAAATCTACATGACAGCTAAAAACACTATCCTAAAATTATTAGACCCAATCAACAACTCTGCAATTAGACTGATTACAGGAGCATACAGAACTTCACCAATAAATAGTCTTCTCTGTGAATCAGGCGAATACAACCTATACGAAAGAAGACAACTGATTATGATTAAATACTGTATTAAAGCAAATGAGAAACCAAATACCGAATTCAAAAAGACCATCAATAATACCACGTACAAAACCATTTTTGAAAAACATGATAAATACCCTAAACCGATATCCCTCAACCTACAATCCATTTTACATAATCTTCAGATCAGCCCACATGAAATTTCTAACATTCACCAGATCCAAAAACTTCCCTGCGTACCACCTTGGATTAAATTTAATATAAAAATCGACTACTCACTAAATGACAACAATAAAAAAAATTACACCACATCCACGGAATTTAAAAAATGTTTCAGTGAATTAACTAACACTAATTATAATGACTATGAAATAATATATACAGACGGCTCAAGAACCGACACTTCCACGGCATATGCAATAATAAAAAACAATAATAAACTCCTATTTAAATTAAATCCAATTTGTACAAACTTTAGTGCCGAAGCTGAAGCAATCCTAAGTGCACTAAGAATAATAAAAAACTCAAACAACACACAATCACACAAATCATTAATAGCTAGTGACTCCCTTAGTGCCTTAAAAGCAATTGAAAACAGAATCACAAAAAACTCAATTATCCAAAAAATTCAAAAAGCATATCATGAACTATGTGAGGAAAATCATAAAATCATTTTCGTGTGGGTACCAGGACACACAGGTATAGCAGGTAACGAAATGGCAGACACAGCCGCTAAAGAAGCCCTAACAAATGGAACATATAATCCCAATATATGTAAAGAAGATATAATTAAATTATGCCAACAAAAAATCGATCAAAAAAAAACCCAATCTTGGCTGGAAGTGCCGATGACAAACAAACACAGACAAATTAAAACTGAAACCAGTACATGGACTTCTTCATACCAACCTAACCGTCGGGACGAAATTGCTCTCACCCGTCTAAGAATTGGCCACAGCAAACTGACACACGAGCATGTACTAAAAAAAACAGCCCCAACACTATGCAATTCTTGCCAAGTACCAATAACCACACAACATATACTCATTACATGCGCTAAATATGACAACCACAGAGTAAACGCAGACCTATCACCAGACATCAAAGAAATACTAGGAAATGACGAACAAAACCTACGAAAATTATTTAAATTCCTTAAATCTACAAAATTACAAAATAAACTCTAAATTAACCTATATAGTGTAATTAATATATATATTTATATATACATACATCTAAACTGTGTAAATGACCATAGTTGTTAAACACACAGTATAAAAATATATTAAAAAAAAAAAAAAAAAAAAAAAAAAGTCAAAATGTATACATAGAGGTCGTTTATGACTGGACTAAGTATAAATAAGCCAAAAATGATCAAAATTGACATTTTTCGATAGAAAAAACATTTTTTAAAAATTTTCGATTTTTCAACAAAAGAGTCATGACTATACAAATCATTGAAATTTTGATCCAAATAAGTCAAAATGTATACATAGAGGTCGTTTATGACTGGAATAAGTATAAATAAGCCAAAAATGATCAAATTTGACATTTTTCGATTGAAAAACATTTTTTAAAAATTTTCGATTTTTCAACAAGAGACTCATGCCTATACAAATCATTGCAATTTTGATCCAAATAAGTCAAAATGTCATACATAGAGGTCGTTTAAGACTGGACTAAGTATAAATAAGCCAAAAATAATCAAATATGACATTTTTCGATAGAAAAAACATTTTTTGAAAATTTTCGATTTTTCAACAAGAGAGTCATGACTATACAAATCATTGCAATTTTGATCCAAATAAGTCCAAATGAATACATAGAGGTCGTTTATGACTGGACTAAGTATACATAAGCCAAAAATGATCAAATTTGACATTTTTCGATAGAAAAAACATTTTTTGAAAATTTTCGATTTTTCAACAAGAGAGTCATGACTATACAAATCATTGAAATTTTGATCCAAATAAGTCAAAATGTATACATAGAGGTCGTTTATGACTGGACTAAGTATAAATAGGCCAAAAATGATCAAATTTGACATTTTTGATAGAAAAAAACATTTTTTAAAAATTATCGATTTTTCAACAAGAGACTCATGCCTATACAAATCATTGCAATTTTGATCCAAATAAGTCAAAATGTATACATAGAGGTCATTTATGACTGGACTAAGTATAAATAAGCCAAAAATGATCAAATTTGACATTTTTCGATAGAAAAACATTTTTTGAAAATTTTCGATTTTTCAACAAGAGAGTCATGACTCTACAAATCATTGAAATTTTGATCCAAATAAGTCAAAATGTAAACATAGAGATCGTTTATGACTGGACAAAGTATTAATAACCATAAAGGATCAAATTTGACATTTTTCGATAGAAAGAACAATTTTTTTAAAAATTTTCGATTTTTCAACAAGAGAGTCATGACTATACAAATCATTGCAATTTTGATCCAAATAAGTCAAAATGTATACATAGAGGTCGTTTATGACTGGACTAAGTATAAATAAGCCAAAAATGATCAAATTTGACATTTTTCGATAGAAAAAACATTTTTTAAAAATTTTCGATTTTTCAACAAGAGACTCATGCCTATACAAATCATTGCAATTTTGATCCAGATAAGTCAAAATGTATACATATAGGTCGTTTATGACTGGACTAAGTATAAATAAGCCAAAAATGATCAAATTTGATATTTTTCGATAGAAAAAACATTTTTTGAAAATTTTCGATTTTTCAACAAGAGAGTCATGACTATACAAATCATTGCAATTTTGATCCAAATAAGTCAAAATGTATACATAGAGGTCGTTTATGACTGGACTAAGTATAAATAAGCCAAAAATGATCAAATTTGACATTTTTCGATAGAAAAAACATTTTTTGAAAATTTTCGATTTTTCAACAAGAGAGTCATGACTATACAAATCATTGCAATTTTGATCCAAGTAAGTCAAAATGTATACATAGAGGTCGTTTACGACTGGACTATGTATAAATAAGCCAAAAATGATCAAATTTGACATTTTTCGATAGAAAAAACATTTTTTGAAAATTTTCGATTTTTCAACAAGAGAGTCATGACTATACAAATCATTGAAATTTTGATCCAAATAAGTCAAAATGTATACATATAGGTCGTTTATGACTGGACTAAGTATAAATAAGCCAAAAATGATCAAATTTGACATTTTTCGATAGAAAAAACATTTTTTGAAAATTTTCGATTTTTCAACAAGAGAGTCATGACTATACAAATCATTGAAATTTTGATCCAAATAAGTCAAAATGTATACATATAGGTCGTTTATGACTGGACCAAGTATAAATAAGCCAAAAATGATCAAATTTGACATTTTTCGATAGAAAAAACATTTTTTGAAAATTTTCGATTTTTCAACAAGAGAGTCATGACTATACAAATCATTAAAATTTTGATCCACATAAATCAAAATGTATACATAGAGGTCGTTTATGACTGGACTAAGTATAACTAAGCCAAAAATGATCAAATTTGACATTTTTCGATAGAAAAAACATTTTTTAAAAATTTTCGATTTTTCAACAAGAGACTCATGCCTATACAAATCATTGAAATTTTGATCCAAATAAGTCAAAATGTATACATATAGGTCGTTTACGACTGGACTATGTATAAATAAGCCAAAAATGATCAAATTTGACATTTTTCGATAGAAAAAACATTTTTTTAAAATTTTCTATTTTTCAACAAGAGAGTCATGACTATACAAATCATTGAAATTTTGATCCAAATAAGTCAAAATGTATACATATAGGTCGTTTGTGACTGGACTAAGTATAAATAAGCCAAAAATGATCAAATTTGACATTTTTCGATAGAAAAAACATTTTTTGAAAATTTTCGATTTTTCAACAAGAGAGTCATGACTATACAAATCATTGAAATTTTGATCCACATAAATCAAAATGTATACATAGAGGTCGTTTATGACTGGACTAAGTATAAATAAGCCAAAAATGATCAAATTTGACATTTTTCGATAGAAAAAACATTTTTTGAAAATTTTCGATTTTTCAACAAGAGAGTCATGACTATACAAATCATTGCAATTTTGATCCAAATAAGTCAAAACGAATACATAGAGGTCGTTTATGACTGGACTAAGTATAAATAAGCCAAAAATGATCAAATTTGACATTTTTCGATAGAAAAAACATTTTTTAAAAATTTTCGATTTTTCAACAAGAGACTCATGCCTATACAAATCATTGCAATTTTGATCCAAATAAGTCAAAATGTATACATAGAGGTCGTTTATGACTGGACTAAGTATAAATAAGCCAAAAATGATCAAATTTGACATTTTTCGATAGAAAAAACATTTTTTAAAAATTTTCGATTTTTCAACAAGAGACTAATGCCTATACAAATCATTGCAATTTTGATCCAAATAAGTCAAAATGTATAAAAAGAGGTCGTTTGTGACTGGACTAAGTATAAATAAGCCAAAAATGATCAAATTTGACATTTTTCGATAGAAAAAAACAATTTTTTTTTAAATTTTCGATTTTTCAACAAGAGAGTCATGACTACACAAATCATTGCAATTTTGATCCAAATAAGTCAAAATGTATACATAGAGGTCGTTTATGACTGGACTAAGTATAAATAGGCCAAAAATGATCAAATTTGACATTTTTGATAGAAAAAACATTTTTTAAAAATTTTCGATTTTTCAACAAGAGACTCATGCCTATACAAATCATTGCAATTTTGATCCAAATAAGTCAAAATGTATACATAGAGGTCGTTTATGACTGGACTAAGTATAAATAAGCCAAAAATGATCAAATTTGACATTTTTCGATAGAAAAACATTTTTTGAAAATTTTCGATTTTTCAACAAGAGAGTCATGACTCTAAAAATCATTGAAATTTTGATCCAAATAAGTCAAAATGTAAACATAGAGATCGTTTATGACTGGACAAAGTATTAATAACCATAAGGGATCAAATTTGACATTTTTCGATAGAAAAAACAATTTTTTTAAAAATTTTCGATTTTTCAACAAGAGAGTCATGACTATACAAATCATTGCAATTTTGATCCAAATAAGTCAAAATGTATACATAGAGGTCGTTTATGACTGGACTAAGTATAAATAAGCCAAAAATGATCAAATTTGTCATTTTTTGATAGAAAAAACATTTTTTAAAAATTTTCGATTTTTCAACAAGAGACTCATGCCTATACAAATCATTGCAATTTTGATCCAGATAAGTCAAAATGTATACATATAGGTCGTTTATGACTGGACTAAGTATAAATAAGCCAAAAATGATCAACTTTGACTTTTTTCGATAGAAAAAACATTTTTTGAAAATTTTCGATTTTTCAACAAGAGAGTCATTACTATACAAATCATTGCAATTTTGATCCAAATGAGTCAAAATGTATACATAGAGGTCGTTTATGACTGGACTAATTATAAATTAGCCAAAAATGATCAAATTTGACATTTTTCGATAGAAAAAACATTTTTTGAAAATTTTCGATTTTTCAACAAGAGAGTCATGACTATACAAATCAATACAATTTTGATCCAAATAAGTCAAAATGTATACATATAGGTCGTTTATGACTGGACTAAGTATAAATAAGCCAAAAATGATCAAATTTGACATTTTTCGATAGAAAAAACATTTTTTAAAAATTTTCGATTTTTCAACAAGAGACTCATGCCTATACAAATCATTGCAATTTTGATCCAAGTAATTCAAAATGTATACATAGAGGTCGTTTACGACTGGACTATGTATAAATAAGCCAAAAATGATCAAATTTGACATTTTTCGATAGAAAAAACATTTTTTGAAAATTTTCGATTTTTCAACAAGAGAGTCATGACTATACAAATCATTGAAATTTTGATCCAAATAAGTCAAAATGTATACATAGAGGTCGTTTATGACTGGACTAAGTATAACTAAGCCAAAAATGATCAAATTTGACATTTTTCGATAGAAAAAACATTTTTTAAAAATTTTCGATTTTTCAACAAGAGACTCATGCCTATAGAAATCATTGCAATTTTGATCCAAGTAAGTCAAAATGTATACATAGAGGTCGTTTACGACTGGACTATGTATAAATAAGCCAAAAATGATCAAATTTGACATTTTTCGATAGAAAAAACATTTTTTTAAAATTTTCGATTTTTCAACAAGAGAGTCATGACTATACAAATCATTGCAATTTTGATCCAAATAAGTCAAAATAAATACATAGAGGTCGTTTATGACTGGACTAAGTATAAATAAGCCAAAAATGATCAAATTTGACATTTTTCGATAGAAAAAAAATTTTTTTTGAAAATTTTCGATTTTTCAACAAGAGAGTCATGACTATACAAATCATTGAAATTTTGATCCAAATAAGTCAAAATGTATACATATAGGTCGTTTATGACTGGACTAAGTATAAATAAGCCAAAAATGAACAAATTTGACATTTTTCGATAGAAAAAACATTTTTTGAAAATTTTCGATTTTTCAACAAGAGAGTCATGACTATACAAATCATTGAAATTTTGATCCACATAAGTCAAAATGTATACATAGAGGTCGTTTATGACTGGACTAAGTATAAATAAGCCAAAAATGATCAAATTTGACATTTTTCGATAGAAAAAACATTTTTTGAAAATTTTCGATTTTTCAACAAGAGAGTCATGACTATACAAATCATTGCAATTTTGATCCAAATAAGTCAAAACGAATACATAGAGGTCGTTTATGACTGGACTAAGTATAAATAAGCCAAAAATGATCAAATTTGACATTTTTCGATAGAAAAAACATTTTTTAAAAATTTTTGATTTTTCAACAAGAGACTCATGCCTATACAAATCATTGCAATTTTGATCCAAATAAGTCAAAATGTATACATAGAGGTCGTTTATGACTGGACTAAGTATAAATAAGCCAAAAATGATCAAATTTGACATTTTTCGATAGAAAAAACATTTTTTAAAAATTTTCGATTTTTCAACAAGAGACTTATGCCTATACAAATCATTGCAATTTTGATCCAAATAAGTCAAAATGTATAAATAGAGGTCGTTTGTGACTGGACTAAGTATAAATAAGCCAAAAATGATCAAATTTGACATTTTTCGATAGAAAAACATTTTTTGAAAATTTTCGATTTTTCAACAAGAGAGTCATGACTATACAAATCATTGAAATTTTGATCCAAATAAGTCAAAATGTATACATAGAGGTCGTTTATGACTGGACTAAGTATAAATAAGCCAAAAATGATCAAATTTGACATTTTTCGATAGAAAAAACATTTTTTAAAAATTTTCGATTTTTCAACAAGAGACTCATGCCTATACAAATCATTGCAATTTTGATCCAAATAAGTCCAAATGTATACATAGAGGTCGTTTATGACTGGACTAAGTATATATAAGCCAAAAATGATCAAATTTGACATTTGACGATAGAAAAAACATTTTTTGAAAATTTTCGATTTTTCAACAAGAGAGTCATGACTATACAAATCATTGAAATTTTGATCCAAATAAGTCAAAATGTATACATAGAGGTCGTTTATGACTGGACTAAGTATAAATAAGCCAAAAATGATCAAATTTGACATTTTTCGATAGAAAAAACACTTTTTAAAAATTTTCGTTTTCAAACAAGAGACTCATGCCTATACAAATCATTGCAACTTTGATCCAAATAAGTCCAAATGTATACATAGAGGTCGTTTATGACTTGACTAAGTATAAATAAGCCAAAAATGATCAAATTTGACATTTTTCGATAGAAAAAACATTTTTTGAAAATTTTCGATTTTTCAACAAGAGAGTCATGACTATACAAATCATTGAAAATTTGATCCAAATAAGTCAAAACGAATACATAGAGGTCGTTTATGACTGGACTAAGTATAAATAAGCCAAAAATGATCAAATTTGACATTTTTCGATTGAAAAACATTTTTTAAAAATTTTCGATTTTTGAACAAGAGACTCATGCCTATACAAATCATTGCAATTTTGATCCAAATAAGTCAAAATGTCATACATAGAGGTCGTTTATGACTGGACTAAGTATATATAAGCCAAAAATGATCAAATTTGACATTTTTCGATAGAAAAAACATTTTTTGAAAATTTTCGATTTTTCAACAAGAGAGTCATGACTATACAAATCATTGAAATTTTGATCCAAATAAGTCAAAATGTATACATAGAGGTCGTTTATGACTGGACTAAGTATAAATAAGCCAAAAATGATCAAATTTGACATTTTTCGATAGAAAAAACATTTTTTTAAAATTTTCTATTTTTCAACAAGAGAGTCATGACTATACAAATCATTGAAATTTTGATCCAAATAAGTCAAAATGTATACATATAGGTCGTTTGTGACTGGACTAAGTATAAATAAGCCAAAAATGATCAAATTTGACATTTTTCGATAGAAAAAAACATTTTTTGAAAATTTTCGATTTTTCAACAAGAGAGTCATGACTATACAAATCATTGAAATTTTGATCCACATAAATCAAAATGTATACATAGAGGTCGTTTATGACTGGACTAAGTATAAATAAGCCAAAAATGATCAAATTTGACATTTTTCGATAGAAAAAACATTTTTTGAAAATTTTCGATTTTTCAACAAGAGAGTCATGACTATACAAATCATTGCAATTTTGATCCAAATAAGTCAAAACGAATACATAGAGGTCGTTTATGACTGGACTAAGTATAAATAAGCCAAAAATGATCAAATTTGACATTTTTCGATAGAAAAAACATTTTTTAAAAATTTTCGATTTTTCAACAAGAGACTCATGCCTATACAAATCATTGCAATTTTGATCCAAATAAGTCAAAATGTATACATAGAGGTCGTTTATGACTGGACTAAGTATAAATAAGCCAAAAATGATCAAATTTGACATTTTTCGATAGAAAAAACATTTTTTAAAAATTTTCGATTTTTCAACAAGAGACTAATGCCTATACAAATCATTGCAATTTTGATCCAAATAAGTCAAAATGTATAAAAAGAGGTCGTTTGTGACTGGACTAAGTATAAATAAGCCAAAAGTGATCAAATTTGACATTTTTCGATAGAAAAAACAATTTTTTTTAAAATTTTCGATTTTTCAACAAGAGAGTCATGACTACACAAATCATTGCAATTTTGATCCAAATAAGTCAAAATGTATACATAGAGGTCGTTTATGACTGGACTAAGTATAAATAGGCCAAAAATGATCAAATTTGACATTTTTGATAGAAAAAAACATTTTTTAAAAATTTTCGATTTTTCAACAAGAGACTCATGCCTATACAAATCATTGCAATTTTGATCCAAATAAGTCAAAATGTATACATAGAGGTCGTTTATGACTGGACTAAGTATAAATAAGCCAAAAATGATCAAATTTGACATTTTTCGATAGAAAAACATTTTTTGAAAATTTTCGATTTTTCAACAAGAGAGTCATGACTCTACAAATCATTGAAATTTTGATCCAAATAAGTCAAAATGTAAACATAGAGATCGTTTATGACTGGACAAAGTATTAATAACCATAAGGGATCAAATTTGACATTTTTCGATAGAAAAAACAATTTTTTTAAAAATTTTCGATTTTTCAACAAGAGAGTCATGACTATACAAATCATTGCAATTTTGATCCAAATAAGTCAAAATGTATACATAGAGGTCGTTTATGACTGGACTAAGTATAAAATAAGCCAAAAATGATCAAATTTGACATTTTTTGATAGAAAAAAACATTTTTTAAAAATTTTCGATTTTTCAACAAGAGACTCATGCCTATACAAATCATTGCAATTTTGATCCAGATAAGTCAAAATGTATACATATAGGTCGTTTATGACTGGACTAAGTATAAATAAGCCAAAAATGATCAACTTTGACATTTTTCGATAGAAAAAACATTTTTTTAAAATTTTCGATTTTTCAACAAGAGAGTCATTACTATACAAATCATTGCAATTTTGATCCAAATGAGTCAAAATGTATACATAGAGGTCGTTTATGACTGGACTAATTATAAATTAGCCAAAAATGATCAAATTTGACATTTTTCGATAGAAAAAACATTTTTTGAAAATTTTCGATTTTTCAACAAGAGAGTCATGACTATACAAATCAATACAATTTTGATCCAAATAAGTCAAAATGTATACATATAGGTCGTTTATGACTGGACTAAGTATAAATAAGCCAAAAATGATCAAATTTGACATTTTTCGATAGAAAAAACATTTTTTAAAAATTTTCGATTTTTCAACAAGAGACTCATGCCTATACAAATCATTGCAATTTTGATCCAAGTAAGTCAAAATGTATACATAGAGGTCGTTTACGACTGGACTATGTATAAATAAGCCAAAAATGATCAAATTTGACATTTTTCGATAGAAAAAACATTTTTTGAAAATTTTCGATTTTTCAACAAGAGAGTCATGACTATACAAATCATTGAAATTTTGATCCAAATAAGTCAAAATGTATACATAGAGGTCGTTTATGACTGGACTAAGTATAACTAAGCCAAAAATGATCAAATTTGACATTTTTCGATAGAAAAAAACATTTTTTAAAAATTTTCGATTTTTCAACAAGAGACTCATGCCTATACAAGAGACTCATGCCTATACAAATCATTGCAATTTTGATCCAAGTAAGTCAAAATGTATACATAGAGGTCGTTTACGACTGGACTATGTATAAATAAGCCAAAAATGATCAAATTTGACATTTTTCGATAGAAAAAAACATTTTTTTTAAAATTTTCGATTTTTCAACAAGAGAGTCATGACTATACAAATCATTGCAATTTTGATCCAAATAAGTCAAAATAAATACATAGAGGTCGTTTATGACTGGACTAAGTATAAATAAGCCAAAAATGATCAAATTGACATTTTTCGATAGAAAAAAAATTTTTTTTGAAAATTTTCGATTTTTCAACAAGAGAGTCATGACTATACAAATCATTGAAATTTTGATCCAAATAAGTCAAAATGTATACATATAGGTCGTTTATGACTGGACTAAGTATAAATAAGCCAAAAATGATCAAATTTGACATTTTTCGATAGAAAAAAACATTTTTTGAAAATTTTCGATTTTTCAACAAGAGAGTCATGACTATACAAATCATTGAAATTTTGATCCACATAAGTCAAAATGTATACATAGAGGTCGTTTATGACTGGACTAAGTATAAATAAGCCAAAAATGATCAAATTTGACATTTTTCGATAGAAAAAAACATTTTTTGAAAATTTTCGATTTTTCAACAAGAGAGTCATGACTATACAAATCATTGCAATTTTGATCCAAATAAGTCAAAACGAATACATAGAGGTCGTTTATGACTGGACTAAGTATAAATAAGCCAAAAATGATCAAATTTGACATTTTTCGATAGAAAAAACATTTTTTAAAAATTTTTGATTTTTCAACAAGAGACTCATGCCTATACAAATCATTGCAATTTTGATCCAAATAAGTCAAAATGTATACATAGAGGTCGTTTATTACTGGACTAAGTATAAATAAGCCAAAAATGATCAAATTTGACATTTTTCGATAGAAAAAAACATTTTTTAAAAATTTTCGATTTTTCAACAAGAGACTTATGCCTATACAAATCATTGCAATTTTGATCCAAATAAGTCAAAATGTATAAATAGAGGTCGTTTGTGACTGGACTAAGTATAAATAAGCCAAAAATGATCAAATTTGACATTTTTCGATAGAAAAACATTTTTTGAAAATTTTCGATTTTTCAACAAGAGAGTCATGACTATACAAATCATTGAAATTTTGATCCCAATAAGTCAAAATGTATACATAGAGGTCGTTTATGACTGGACTAAGTATAAATAAGCCAAAAATGATCAAATTTGACATTTTTCGATAGAAAAAAACATTTTTTAAAAATTTTCGATTTTTCAACAAGAGACTCATGCCTATACAAATCATTGCAATTTTGATCCAAATAAGTCCAAATGTATACATAGAGGTCGTTTATGACTGGACTAAGTATATATAAGCCAAAAATGATCAAATTTGACATTTGACGATAGAAAAAAACATTTTTTGAAAATTTTCGATTTTTCAACAAGAGAGTCATGACTATACAAATCATTGAAATTTTGATCCAAATAAGTCAAAATGTATACATAGAGGTCGTTTATGACTGGACTAAGTATAAATAAGCCAAAAATGATCAAATTTGACATTTTTTCGATAGAAAAAAACACTTTTTAAAAATTTTCGTTTTCAAACAAGAGACTCATGCCTATACAAATCATTGCAACTTTGATCCAAATAAGTCCAAATGTATACATAGAGGTCGTTTATGACTTGACTAAGTATAAATAAGCCCAAAAATGATCAAATTTGACATTTTTCGATAGAAAAAACATTTTTTGAAAATTTTCGATTTTTCAACAAGAGAGTCATGACTATACAAATCATTGAAATTTTGATCCAAATAAGTCAAAACGAATACATAGAGGTCGTTTATGACTGGACTAAGTATAAATAAGCCAAAAATGATCAAATTTGACATTTTTCGATTGAAAAAACATTTTTTAAAAATTTTCGATTTTTGAACAAGAGACTCATGCCTATACAAATCATTGCAATTTTGATCCAAATAAGTCAAAATGTCATACATAGAGGTCGTTTATGACTGGACTAAGTATATATAAGCCAAAAATGATCAAATTTGACATTTTTCGATAGAAAAAACATTTTTTGAAAATTTTCGATTTTTCAACAAGAGAGTCATGACTATACAAATCATTGAAAATTTTGATCCAAATAAGTCAAAATGTATACATAGAGGTCGTTTATGACTGGACTAAGTATAAATAAGCCAAAAATGATCAAATTTGACATTTTTTCGATAGAAAAAACATTTTTTGAAAATTTTCGATTTTTCAACAAGAGAGTCATGACTATACAAATCATTGAAATTTTGATCCAAATAAGTCAAAATGTATACATAGAGGTCGTTTATGACTGGACTAAGTATAAATAAGCCAAAAATGATCAAATTTGACATTTTTCGATAGAAAAAAACATTTTTTGAAAATTTTCGATTTTTCAACAAGAGAGTCATGACTATACAAATCATTGAAATTTTGATCCAAATAAGTCAAAATGTATACATAAAGG
>NW_025408295.1:0-88622 GCF_905475395.1 Chrysoperla carnea
TATAGTCATGACTCTCATGTTGAAAAATCGAAAATTTTCAAAAAATGTTATTTATATCGAATAATGTCAAATTTGATCATTTTTGGCTTCTTTATACTTAGTCCAGTCATAAAGGACCTCTATGTATACATATTGACTTACTTGAATCAAAATTTCAATGATTTGTATAGTCACGACTCTCTTGTTGAAAAATCGAAAATTTTCAAAAAAAGTTTTTTCTATCGAAAAATGTCAAATTTGATCATTTTGGCTTATTTATACTTAGTCCAGTCATAAAGGAACTCTATGTATACATTTTGACTTACTTGGATCAAAATTTCAATGATTTGTACAGTCATGACTCTCTTGTTGAAAAATCGAAAATTTTCAAAAAATGTTTTTTCTATCGATAAATGTCAAATTTAATCATTTTTGGCTTATTTATACTTAGTCCAGTCATAAAGGACCTCTATATATACATTTTAACTTACTTGGATCAAAATTTTAATGATTTGAATAGTCATGACATTCTAGTTGGAAAATCGGAAATTTTCAAAAAATGTTATTTCTATCGAAAAATGTCAAATTTGATAATTTTTGGCTTTTTATACTTAGTCCAGTCATAAAGGACCTCTATGTATACATTTTGACTTACTTGGCTCAAAATTTCAATGATTTGTATAGTTATGACATTCTAGAAGCAATATCGAAAATTTTCAAAAAATGTTTTTTATACCGAAAAATGTCAAATTTTATCATTTTTGGCTAATTTATACTTAGTCCAGTCATAAAGGACCTCTATGTATACATTTTGACTTCCTTGGAACAAAATTACAATGATTTGTATAGTCATGACTCTCTTGTTGAAAAATCGAAAATTTTCAAAAATTTTTTTTTTTATCGAAAAATGTCAAATTTGATCATTTTTGGCTTATTTATACTTAGTCCAGTCATAAAGGACCTCTATGTATACATTTCGACTTACTTGGATCAAAATTTTAATGATTTGAATAGTCATGACATTCTAGTTGGAAAATCGGAAATTTTCAAAAAATGTTATTTCTATCGAAAAATGTCAAATTTGATAATTTTTGGCTTATTTATACTTAGTCCAGTCATAAAGGACCTCTATGTATACATTTTGACTTACTTGGCTCAAAATTTCAATGATTTGTATAGTCATGACAATCTAGTTGTAAAATCGTAAATTTTCAAAAAATTTTTTTTCTATCGAAAAATGTCAAATTTGATCATTTTTGGCTTATTTATACTTAGTCCAGTCATAAAGGAACTCTATGTATACATTTTGACTTACTTGGATCAAAATTTCAATGATTTGTACAGTCATGACATTCTAGTTGTAAAATAGGAAATTTTCAAAAAATGTTTTTTCTATCGAAAAATGTCAAATTTGATCATTTTTGGCTTATTTATACTTAGTCCAGTCATAAAGGACCTCTATGTATACATTTTGACTTACTTGGATCAAAATTTCAATGATTTGTAAAATCATGACTCTCTTGTTGAAAAATCGAAAATTTTCAAAAAATGTTTTTTCTATCGAAAAATGTCAAATTTGATCATTTTTGGCTTATTTTTACTTAGTCCAGTCATAAAGGACCTCTATGTATTCATTTTGGCTAACATGGATCAAAATTTCAATGATTTGTATAATCATGACATTCTAGTTGTAAAATGGGAAATTTTCAAAAAATGTTTTTCTATCGAAAAATGTCAAATTTGATCATTTCTGGCTTATTTATACTTAGTCCAGTCATAAAGGACCTCTATGTATACATTTTGAATAACTTGGATCAAAATTTCAATGATTTGTATAATCATGACATTCTAGTTGTAAAATCGGAAATTTTCAAAAAATGTTTTTTTATCGAAAAATGTCAAATTTGATCGTTTTTGGCTTATTTATACTTAGTCCAGTCATAAAGGAATTCAATGTATACATTTTAACTTACTTGGATTAAAATTTCAATGATTTGTATAGTCATGACTCTCTTGTTGAAAAATCGAAAATTTTCAAAAAAAGTTTTTTCTATCGAAAAATGTCAAATTTGATCATTTTGGCTTATTTATACTTAGTCCAGTTATAAAGGAACTCTAAATATACATTTTGACTTACTTGGATCAAAATTTCAATGATTTGTACAGTCATGACTCTCTTGTTGAAAAATCGAAAATTTTCAAAAAATGTTTTTTCTATCGATAAATGTCAAATTTAATCTTTTTTGGCTTATTTATACTTAGTCCAGTCATAAAGGACCTCTATGTATACATTTTAACTTACTTGGATCAAAATTTCAATGATTTGTATAGTTATGACATTCTAGAAGCAATATCGAAAATTTTCAAAAAATGTTTTTTATACCGAAAAATGTCAAATTTGATCATTTTTGGCTTATTTATACTTAGTCCAGTCATAAAGGAACTCTATGTATACATTTTGACTTACTTGGATCAAAATTTCAATGATTTGTACAGTCATGACTCTCTTGTTGAAAAATCGAAAATTTTCAAAAAATGTTTTTTCTATCGAAAAATGTCAAATTTGATCATTTTTGGCTTATTTATACTTAGTCCAGTCATAAAGGACCTCTATGTATACATTTTGACTAACTTGGATCAAAATTTCAATGATTTGTATAATCATGACATTCTAGTTGTAAAATCGGAAATTTTCAAAAAATGTTTTTTCTATCGAAAAATGTCAAATTTGATCATTTTTGACTTATTTATAATTAGTCCAGTCATATATGAATTCAATGTATACATTTTAACTTACTTGGATTAAAATTTCAATGATTTGTATAGTCATGACTCTCATGTTGAAAAATCGAAAATTTTCAAAAAATGTTATTTATATCGAATAATGTCAAATTTGATCATTTTTGGCTTCTTTATACTTAGTCCAGTCATAAAGGACCTCTATGTATACATATTGACTTACTTGAATCAAAATTTCAATGATTTGTATAGGCACGACTCTCTTGTTGAAAAATCGAAAATTTTCAAAAAAAGTTTTGACTATCGAAAAATGTCAAATTTGATCATTTTGGCTTATTTATACTTAGTCCAGTCATAAAGGAACTCTATGTATACATTTTGACTTACTTGGATCAAAATTTCAATGATTTGTACAGTCATGACTCTCTTGTTGAAAAATCGAAAATTTTCAAAAAATGTTTTTTCTATCGATAAATGTCAAATTTAATCATTTTTGGCTTATTTATACTTAGTCCAGTCATAAAGGACCTCTATATATACATTTTAACTTACTTGGATCAAAATTTTAATGATTTGAATAGTCATGACATTCTAGTTGGAAAATCGGAAATTTTCAAAAAATGTTATTTCTATCGAAAAATGTCAAATTTGATAATTTTTGGCTTTTTATACTTAGTCCAGTCATAAAGGACCTCTATGTATACATTTTGACTTACTTGGCTCAAAATTTCAATGATTTGTATAGTTATGACATTCTAGAAGCAATATCGAAAATTTTCAAAAAATGTTTTTTATACCGAAAAATGTCAAATTTTATCATTTTTGGCTAATTTATACTTAGTCCAGTCATAAAGGACCTCTATGTATACATTTTGACTTCCTTGGAACAAAATTACAATGATTTGTATAGTCATGACTCTCTTGTTGAAAAATCGAAAATTTTCAAAAAATTTTTTTTTTATCGAAAAATGTCAAATTTGATCATTTTTGGCTTATTTATACTTAGTCCAGTCATAAAGGACCTCTAAGTATACATTTCGACTTACTTGGATCAAAATTTTAATGATTTGAATAGTCATGACATTCTAGTTGGAAAATCGGAAATTTTCAAAAAATGTTATTTCTATCGAAAAATGTCAAATTTGATAATTTTTGGCTTATTTATACTTAGTCCAGTCATAAAGGACCTCTATGTATACATTTTGACTTACTTGGCTCAAAATTTCAATGATTTGTATAGTCATGACAATCTAGTTGTAAAATCGTAAATTTTCAAAAAATTTTTTTTCTATCGAAAAATGTCAAATTTGATCATTTTTGGCTTATTTATACTTAGTCCAGTCATAAAGGAACTCTATGTATACATTTTGACTTACTTGGATCAAAATTTCAATGATTTGTACAGTCATGACATTCTAGTTGTAAAATAGGAAATTTTCAAAAAATGTTTTTTCTATCGAAAAATGTCAAATTTGATCATTTTTGGCTTATTTATACTTAGTCCAGTCATAAAGGACCTCTATGTATACATTTTGACTTACTTGGATCAAAATTTCAATGATTTGTAAAATCATGACTCTCTTGTTGAAAAATCGAAAATTTTCAAAAAATGTTTTTTCTATCGAAAAATGTCAAATTTGATCATTTTTGGCTTATTTTTACTTAGTCCAGTCATAAAGGACCTCTATGTATTCATTTTGGCTAACATGGATCAAAATTTCAATGATTTGTATAATCATGACATTCTAGTTGTAAAATGGGAAATTTTCAAAAAATGTTTTTCTATCGAAAAATGTCAAATTTGATCATTTCTGGCTTATTTATACTTAGTCCAGTCATAAAGGACCTCTATGTATACATTTTGAATAACTTGGATCAAAATTTCAATGATTTGTATAATCATGACATTCTAGTTGTAAAATCGGAAATTTTCAAAAAATGTTTTTTTTATCGAAAAATGTCAAATTTGATCGTTTTTGGCTTATTTATACTTAGTCCAGTCATAAAGGAATTCAATGTATACATTTTAACTTACTTGGATTAAAATTTCAATGATTTGTATAGTCATGACTCTCTTGTTGAAAAATCGAAAATTTTCAAAAAAAGTTTTTTCTATCGAAAAATGTCAAATTTGATCATTTTGGCTTATTTATACTTAGTCCAGTTATAAAGGAACTCTAAATATACATTTTGACTTACTTGGATCAAAATTTCAATGATTTGTACAGTCATGACTCTCTTGTTGAAAAATCGAAAATTTTCAAAAAATGTTTTTTCTATCGATAAATGTCAAATTTAATCTTTTTTGGCTTATTTATACTTAGTCCAGTCATAAAGGACCTCTATGTATACATTTTAACTTACTTGGATCAAAATTTCAATGATTTGTATAGTTATGACATTCTAGAAGCAATATCGAAAATTTTCAAAAAATGTTTTTTATACCGAAAAATGTCAAATTTGATCATTTTTGGCTTATTTATACTTAGTCCAGTCATAAAGGAACTCTATGTATACATTTTGACTTACTTGGATCAAAATTTCAATGATTTGTACAGTCATGACTCTCTTGTTGAAAAATCGAAAATTTTCAAAAAATGTTTTTTCTATCGAAAAATGTCAAATTTGATCATTTTTGGCTTATTTATACTTAGTCCAGTCATAAAGGACCTCTATGTATACATTTTGACTAACTTGGATCAAAATTTCAATGATTTGTATAATCATGACATTCTAGTTGTAAAATCGGAAATTTTCAAAAAATGTTTTTTCTATCGAAAAATGTCAAATTTGATCATTTTTGACTTATTTATAATTAGTCCAGTCATATATGAATTCAATGTATACATTTTAACTTACTTGGATTAAAATTTCAATGATTTGTATAGTCATGACTCTCATGTTGAAAAATCGAAAATTTTCAAAAAATGTTATTTATATCGAATAATGTCAAATTTGATCATTTTTGGCTTCTTTATACTTAGTCCAGTCATAAAGGACCTCTATGTATACATATTGACTTACTTGAATCAAAATTTCAATGATTTGTATAGGCACGACTCTCTTGTTGAAAAATCGAAAATTTTCAAAAAAAGTTTTGACTATCGAAAAATGTCAAATTTGATCATTTTGGCTTATTTATACTTAGTCCAGTCATAAAGGAACTCTATGTATACATTTTGACTTACTTGGATCAAAATTTCAATGATTTGTACAGTCATGACTCTCTTGTTGAAAAATCGAAAATTTTCAAAAAATGTTTTTTCTATCGATAAATGTCAAATTTAATCATTTTTGGCTTATTTATACTTAGTCCAGTCATAAAGGACCTCTATATATACATTTTAACTTACTTGGATCAAAATTTTAATGATTTGAATAGTCATGACATTCTAGTTGGAAAATCGGAAATTTTCAAAAAATGTTATTTCTATCGAAAAATGTCAAATTTGATAATTTTTGGCTTTTTATACTTAGTCCAGTCATAAAGGACCTCTATGTATACATTTTGACTTACTTGGCTCAAAATTTCAATGATTTGTATAATAATGACATTCTAGAAGCAATATCGAAAATTTTCAAAAAATGTTTTTTTATACCGAAAAATGTCAAATTTTATCATTTTTGGCTAATTTATACTTAGTCCAGTCATAAAGGACCTCTATGTATACATTTTGACTTCCTTGGAACAAAATTACAATGATTTGTATAGTCATGACTCTCTTGTTGAAAAATCGAAAATTTTCAAAAAATTTTTTTTTTATCGAAAAATGTCAAATTTGATCATTTTTGGCTTATTTATACTTAGTCCAGTCATAAAGGACCTCTAAGTATACATTTCGACTTACTTGGATCAAAATTTTAATGATTTGAATAGTCATGACATTCTAGTTGGAAAATCGGAAATTTTCAAAAAATGTTATTTCTATCGAAAAATGTCAAATTTGATAATTTTTGGCTTATTTATACTTAGTCCAGTCATAAAGGACCTCTATGTATACATTTTGACTTACTTGGCTCAAAATTTCAATGATTTGTATAGTCATGACAATCTAGTTGTAAAATCGTAAATTTTCAAAAAATGTTTTTTCTATCGAAAAATGTCAAATTTGATCATTTTTGGCTTATTTATACTTAGTCCAGTCATAAAGGAACTCTATGTATACATTTTGACTTACTTGGATCAAAATTTCAATGATTTGTACAGTCATGACATTCTAGTTGTAAAATAGGAAATTTTCAAAAAATGTTTTTTTCTATCGAAAAATGTCAAATTTGATCATTTTTGGCTTATTTATACTTAGTCCAGTCATAAAGGACCTCTATGTATACATTTTGACTTACTTGGATCAAAATTTCAATGATTTGTAAAATCATGACTCTCTTGTTGAAAAATCGAAAATTTTCAAAAAATGTTTTTTCTATCGAAAAATGTCAAATTTGATCATTTCTGGCCTATTAATACTTAGTCCAGTCATAAAGGACATCTATGTATACATTTTGACTAACTTGGATCAAAATTTCAATGATTTGTATAAGCATGACATTCTAGTTGTAAAATCGGAAATTTTCAAAAAATGTTTTTTCTATCGAAAAATGTCTAATTTGATCATTTCTGGCTTATTTATACTTAGTCCAGTCATAAAGGAATTCTATGTATACATTTTGACTTACTTGGATTAAAATTTCAATGATTTGTATAGTCATGACATTCTAGTTGTAATATCGGAAATTTTCAAAAAATGTTTTTTCTATCGAATAATGTCAAATTTGATCATTTTTGGCTTATTTATACTTAGTCCAGTCATAAAGGAATTCTATGTATACATTTTGACTTACTTGGATCAAAATTTCAATGATTTGTATAGTCATGACTCTCTTGTTGAAAAATCGAAAATTTTCAAAAAATGTTTTTTCTATCGAAAAATGTCAAATTTGATCATTTTTGGCTTATTTATACTTAGTCCAGTCATAAAGGACCTCTACGTATACATTTTGCCTAACTTGGATCAAAATTTTAATGATTTGTATAATCATGACATTCTAGTTGTAAAATGGGAAATTTTCAAAAAATGTTTTTTCTATCGAAAAATGTCAAATTTGATCATTTCTGGCCTATTAATACTTAGTCCAGTCATAAAGGACATCTATGTATACATTTTGACTAACTTGGATCAAAATTTCAATGATTTGTATAAGCATGACATTCTAGTTGTAAAATCGGAAATTTTCAAAAAATGTTTTTTCTATCGAAAAATGTCAAATTTGATCCTTTTTTGGCTTATTTATACTTAGTCCAGTCATAAAGGAATTCTATGTATACATTTTGACTTACTTGGATTAAAATTTCAATGATTTGTATAGTCATGACATTCTAGTTGTAAAATCGGAAATTTTCAAAAAATGTTTTTTCTATCGAAAAATGTCAAATTTGATCATTTTTGGCTTATTTATACTTAGTCCAGTCATAAAGGAACTCTATGTATACATTTTGACTTACTTGGATCAAAATTTCAATGATTTGTATAGTCATGACTCTCATGTTGAAAAATCGAAAATTTTCAAAAAATGTTTTTTTCTATCGAAAAATGTCAAATTTGATCATTTTTGGCTTATTTATACTTAGTTCAGTCATAAAGGACCTCTATGTATACATTTTGACTTACTTGGATCAAAACTTCAATGATTTGTATAGTCATGACATTCTAGTTGTAAAATCGGAAATTTTCAAAAAATGTTTTTTCTATCGAAAAATGTCAAATTTGATCATTTTTGGCTTATTTATACTAAGTCTAGTCATAAAGGACCTCTATGTATACATTTTGACTTACTTGGATCAAAATTTCAATGATTTGTATAGTCATGACTCTCTTGTTCAAGAAAAATGAAAATAGTGCGTCTGAACTATTGCAAGTATTTACTAATATATGTCAAGAAACATTTTCAATTACGGTGTCGTCGACAGATATTTCTAACATCTTTCGAATAGGCAGAAAACAGAACGACAAAATCCGACCAATTAAAGTTTGTTTTTTTAATTATAAACTGAAATTAGATGTGATTCGCAATAGAACAAAACTCAAAGGTACGAATATATATATTCATGATGATTTACCACTACAAATTCGTGTGGAAAATAAAGAGAAAAGGATGCAACTAAAGCGAAATGAGAGAAAACGTCTTATTCCACAATCTTCCTCCGAAGAAGATCCAGAAAAAATAGTTCAGGAGGATAAAAAAATTAAAAACAATGAAACCGGATCCAAAAAAAAAAATTCAAGGAAGCTCAATGTTGAATGTATTGGAGATGTCACCCCTTTAGGAAGCCAAAAAATTTAAATATTTTGCTGTGGAACTGCGATGGTTTCGCTAATTTCAAGGAATGTTTTGTAATTGATGATAATAGCCCGGACATTATTTGCTTGTGTGAAACATGGGTAACTGGCTCGATTTCTATAGATGATAATTTTTCACAAATTTATAATTATTATTACAGTTTAGCTGTCAAAGAGAAATCGAGAGGTCGAGCCAGTGGCGGTTTATTGATTTTTGTAAAAAAGGGCTTTAATGTCAGGGTTCTTGATACAACAAATTTCTGGTTAATAATTGAAATTAGAATTAATAACTTTTATTTTATTTTAGGTTTGTTTTATTTTCCACGGGATAAAGACATTAAAATTATATTAGATCTGCTGAAAGATACCGTGTCCCAGATACTTTCATGTTCAAACTCGGATAGGTTGATCATGCTTGGCGACTTCAATTCACGTATAGGCAATTTAAATCAAATGGATGAGGATATCTGCTGTAGCTCGCTTTTAAAACCAAACAGATTTAACATGGACAGTAACATTGATTCTAGAGGAAGACAGCTAGTAAGTTTTATGGAAGAAAATGGTATGTATGTTCTTAATGGATGAACCATAAGTGACAATCCGGCACAGTTTACATACGTTTCTAGTAGGGGTAAGTCTGTCATTGACCTTTGCTGGATAAATTCCGGTTTTACCTACCGTATTTGTGACTCAGGCCTTTCTTGCAATAATGATCTTATATCCTCTCATCTTCCGTATCGAGTGACTATCGATGTTGATTTCAATTACCACGAAGTGGAACATGCTGAAAGTATTAAATATTTCCAGTATAAATTTATTTGGGTAGAAAGTTGTTCTGAACAATATAAAAGTCTAGTAAATAATGAATTAGATAAAAAACTTTCAGATCCTTTGACCTTAGATGTATCAGATTCTGATACAATATGTAATTATTTAACTGAGGCTATAAAAAACACCGCAGAAAGTTTACAAATGTGTAAACGTGTATGCATTGGGGCTGGGGCAAGAGCGGACTCTAAGTCCTGGTTTAATACAGACTGTCGAAACCTAAGAAAAGAAGTTCGACGAGCACTGCGAAGATGTAGGAAAGATAAATTTGCAGAAGAACAAATCCAAGCATATCTTGATACAAAAAAAAATTATAAATCATTGGTTAAAATGACAAAACAAAATCATTTGCAGGAATTATCAAAAAAGATTATTAATAGTCATAATCCTAAAGAGTTCTGGGAAGCCATTCGTCATTTTAATTACAAGTCTAGGCCAGTTAATCCTATAGATGTGCAGGATTGGGAAAATCACTTTAAATCGTTTTACAATGTCGATTTTCCTTATGAAGTAATCCCTAATCTGCTAGTTACTAGTCATAACCCCGAACTTGACCGTAATATAGAATTAGAGGAATTAGATAGGGTTTTAAGTAAATGCAAAAACGGCAAGTCCCCTGGTGTCGATGGGATTCCCTATGAATTTTTTAAATTTATTTCACTAGAGGGAAAAGAATATATATTAAGATTTTTTAACAATATACTTATTAATGAAAAAATTCCAAATAAGTGGGCAAATTTAAAAATGATTTTACTGCACAAAAAAGGCGATCCCAATAATTTGAATAATTATCGTGGCATTTCTTTAATAAACACTATAGCAAAAGTTTTTACTCAAATCTTATGCAATAGAATCAGCAACTGGGTTGAGGAAAACCAAATTTTACCGGAGACTCAAACGGGATTTCGAAAAGGACGAGGATGTGTGGACAATGTATTTATCCTTTCATGTGTTATAGCCAATCACTTAAGGTTACCGAAAAACAAACTATATTGCGCTTTTGTCGATTTTAAATCGGCATTTGACTCAGTTGACCATAATCTATTGTGGCTAAAGTTACAAACATTAGGAGTATCCCCAAAATTAATTAGAATAATAAAAAATTTCTACGAAAACGCTAATATGATTTTGCAGGTAAATAACAAGTCCCTCAGTCCGATACACGTCACAAAGGGTGTGCTTCAGGGAGATTCCCTTTCGCCCTTACTTTTTTCTTTGTTTTTAGCTGATTTCGGAAAATTTGTGATTTCGAAAGGAGTAGGAGGCGTTAATATCGATAGTCACACCGACATAACTGATTTATTTTATGCCGACGATTTAGTCTTATTTAGTTCTGCCCCTCACAAACTACAGAAAGCATTAAATGCACTGGAGGAGTATTGCGATAAGAATAAGCTCACAGTCAACACAAATAAAACGAAAATAGTAGTATTTAGACGCTCCGGAAGATTACCAAACAATCTACAATTTTTTTACAAATCAAATACCTTAGAAATTGTTAAGGAATATAATTATTTGGGTGTTTCTTTCTCCTCGTCTGGAATGTTTTTAAACGCAGCTAACAAAATGGTCAGTAAAGCTAACCTAGCAATGGTCAATTTAAAATCAATTATTTTCAGAACCAAATCGCTATCTCTTGATACTATAAAGCAATTGTATTCCTCACTAATATTAAGTGTCCTTCTTTATGCTGCGGAAATTTGGGCACTGAGGTACCCTGATATAATTGAGAAATGTCAAGTTAAACTTATCAAATCTCTGTTTGCTCTAAATATTACAACACCGGGTTACATTATTCGCACGGAATTTCAACTTCAAAAAGTAATTGTTTATACTTTCAAGCGAGCTCTCAATTGGTTACATAAAATATTATCTATGCCCAATGACAGACTCCCTCGCATATGCTACAACAGATTACTTAATCTCGATGAAACGAATAATAATTGTATAAAACTTAACTGGGTAACTCAAATTAAAAATCTTTTTATCAGTATTGATCGAGAGGATTTGTGGCTTACGCAGAATATCGGGTTAATTAAAAGAAATATAAATGTACTTGTAAACGATTTATATAATTTGCATCAAAATGACGATATGAAGCGTATTGTTGATTCGAAATATAGCCCTATGTACCGTTTAATTAACCACGCTCAAGACAACATGTCACTTCTGTGTTCGTCAATCAAGAAACTAAGAATACTGTTTCAAGTACGAACAACAAACGATGTAAGAATCAGCTTTTATTGTAATGGAAATGGCTACAAATGGTACCCGAACGAAATTTGTAGTATTTGTAATTTGGGCAAGATGGAAACTTTGTACCATTTTCTAATTGAATGTCCCATTTACAGTGGACTACGACTCCATTACCTGAAAAAGTACATGCAAACGTTATCCGTAACGATAGAGCCTGAAAATTTTGCACCGCTCCTATTGAATGTCGCCAATCTTGATCACCTAAATAACTTATGCTCCTTTGTCGAGGGAGCTTTGCGAACACGGTCATTCATCTTGAATGAGTGAACTCTAGTTACTCAAATTTTTGTGTCTTTTTCCTTTATGCAACAGATTAGTAGAACCCATTAAGGCCTTTTTCGTATATATTTACTGTACTTTTTTCTTTCTTTTTCTATTTTTATAATGTTAATACTTTTTTTTTTCTTTTTTTTTAAATTTTTGTATCTATATGTCAAACTTCTTTGTAATGACGATTGTCGATTTACAAATAAAATATCTATCTACCTATCTCTATCTATGACTCTCTTGTTGAAAAATCGAAAATTTTCAAAAAATGTTTTTTCTATCGAAAAATGTAAAATTTGATCATTTTTGGCTTATTTATACTTAGTCCGGCCATAAAGGACCTCTTTGTATACATTTTGACTTACTTGGATCAAAATTTTAATGATTTGTATAATCATGACATTCTAGTTGTAAAATGGGAAATTTTCAAAAAATGTTTTTTCTATCGAAAAATGTCAAATTTGATCATTTCTGGCCTATTTATACTTAGTCCAGTCATAAAGGACATCTATGTATACATTTTGACTAACTTGGATCAAAATTTCAATGATTTGTAAAGTCATGACATTCTAGTTGTAAAATCGGAAATTTTCAAAAAATGTTTTTTCTATCGAAAAATGTCAAATTTGATCATTTTTGGCTTATTTATACTTAGTCCAGTCATAAAGGACCTCTATGTATACATTTTGACTTACTTGGATCAAAATATCAATGATGTGTATAGTCATGACACTCTATTTAATATCGAAAATTTTCAAAAAATGTTATTTATATCGAATAATGTCAAATTTGATCATTTTTGGCTTATTTATACTTAGTCCAGTCATAAAGGACCTCTTTGTATACATTTTGACTTACTTGGATCAAAATTTCAATGATTTGTATAGTCATGACTCTCTTGTTGAAAAATCGAAAATTTTCAAAAAATGTTTCTTCAATCGAAAAATGTCAAATTTGATCATTTTTGGCTTATTTATACTTAGTCCATTCATAAAGGACCTCTATGTATACATTTTGACTGACTTGGATCATAATTTAAATGATTTGTATAGTCATGACTCTCTTGTTGAAAAATCGAAAATTTTCAAAAAATGTTTCTTCTATCGAAGAATGTCATATTTGATCATTTTTGCCTTATTTATACTTAGTCCAGTCATAAAGGACCTCTATGTATACATTTTGACTAACTTGGATCAAAATTTCAATGATTTGTATATTCATGACATTCTAGTTGTAAAATCAGAAATTTTCAAAAAATGTTTTTTGTATCGAAAAATGTCAAATTTGATCATTTTTTGCTTATTTATACTTAGTCCAGTCATAAGGGACCTCTATGTATACATTTTGACTTACTTGGATCAAAATTTCAATGATTTTTATAGTCATGACTCTCTTGTTGAAAAATCGAAAATTTTCAAAAAATGTTTTTTCTACCGAAAAATGTCAAATTTGATCATTTTTGGCTTATTTATACTTAGTCCAGTCATAAAGGACCTCTATGTATACATTTTGACTTACTTGGAACAAAATTTCAATGATTTGTATAGTCATGACATTCAAGATTTAAAATCGGAAATTTTCAAAAAATGTTTTTTCTATCGAAAAATGTCAAATTTGATCATTTTTGGCTTATTTATACTTAGTCCAGTCATAAAGGACCTCTATGTATACATCTTGACTTACTTGGATCAAAATTTCAATGATTTGTATAGTCATGACTCTCTTGTTGAAAAATCGAAAATTTTCAAAAAGGTTTTTTCTATCGAAAAATGTCAAATTTGATCATTTTTGGCTTATTACTACTTAGTCTAGTCATAAAGGACCTCTATGTATACATTTTGACTTACTTGGATCAAAATTTCAATGATTTGTATAGTCATGACTCTCTTGTTGAAAAATCGAAAATTTTCAAAAAATGTTATTTCTATCGAAAAATGTCAAATTTGATCATTTTTGGCTTATTTATACTTAGTCCAGTCATGAAGGACCTCTATGTATACATTTCGGCTTACTTGGACCAAAATTTCAATGATTTGTATAGTCATGACATTCTAGTTGTAAAATCGGTAATTTTCAAAAATTTTTTTTTCCATCGAAAAATGTCAAATTTGATCATTTTTGGCTTATTTATACTTAGTCCAGTCATAAAGGACCTCTATGTATACATTTTGACTTACTTGGATCAAAATTTCAATGATTTGTGTAGTCATGACTCTCTTGTTGAAAAATCGAAAATTTTCAAAAAATGTTTTTTCTATCGAAAAATGTCAAATTTGATCATTTTTGGCTTATTTATACTTAGTCCATTCATAAAGGACCTCTTTGTATACATTTTGACTGACTTGGATCAAAATTTCAATGATTTGTATAGTCATGACTCTCTTGTTGAAAAATCGAAAATTTTCAAAAAATGTTTCTTCAATCGAAAAATGTCAAATTTGATCATTTTTGGCTTATTTATACTTAGTCCATTCATAAAGGACCTCTATGTATACATTTTGACTGACTTGGATCATAATTTAAATGATTTGTATAGTCATGACTCTCTTGTTGAAAAATCGAAAATTTTCAAAAAATGTTTCTTCTATCGAAGAATGTCATATTTGATCATTTTTGCCTTATTTATACTTAGTCCAGTCATAAAGGACCTCTATGTATACATTTTGACTAACTTGGATCAAAATTTCAATGATTTGTATATTCATGACATTCTAGTTGTAAAATCGGAAATTTTCAAAAAATGTTTTTTGTATCGAAAAATGTCAAATTTGATCATTTTTTGCTTATTTATACTTAGTCCAGTCATAAGGGACCTCTATGTATACATTTTGACTTACTTGGATCAAAATTTCAATGATTTTTATAGTCATGACTCTCTTGTTGAAAAATCGAAAATTTTCAAAAAATGTTTTTTCTACCGAAAAATGTCAAATTTGATCATTTTTGGCTTATTTATACTTAGTCCAGTCATAAAGGACCTCTATGTATACATTTTGACTTACTTGGAACAAAATTTCAATGATTTGTATAGTCATGACATTCAAGATTTAAAATCGGAAATTTTCAAAAAATGTTTTTTCTATCGAAAAATGTCAAATTTGATCATTTTTGGCTTATTTATACTTAGTCCAGTCATAAAGGACCTCTATGTATACATCTTGACTTACTTGGATCAAAATTGCAATGATTTGTATATTCATGACTCTCTTGTTGAAAAATCGATAATTTTCAAAAAATGTTTTTTCTATCGAAAAATGTCAAATTTGATCATTTTCGGCTTATTTATACTTAGTCAAGTCATAAAGGACTTCTATGTATACATTTTGACTTACTTGGATCAAAATTTCAATGATTTGTATAGTCATGACTCTCTTGTTGAAAAATCGAAAATTTTCAAAAAATGTTTTTTCTATCAAAAAATGTCAAATTTGATCATTTTTGGCTTATTTATACTTAGTCCAGTCATAAAGGACCTCTATGTATACATTTTGACTTACTTGGATCAAAATTTCAATGATTTGAATAGTCGTGACTCTCTTGTTGAAAAATCGAAAATTTTCAAAAAATGTTTTTTCTATCGAAAAATGTAAAATTTGATCATTTTTCGCTTATTTATACTTAGTCCAGTCATAAGGGACCTCTATGTATACATTTTGACTTGCTTGGATCAAAATTTCACTGATTTGTATAGTCATGACTCTCTTGTTGAAAAATCGAAAATTTTCAAAAAATGTTTTTTCTACCGAAAAATGTCAAATTTGATCATTTTTGGCTTATTTATACTTAGTCCAGTCATAAAGGACCTCTATGTATACATTTTGACTAACTTGGATCAAAATTTCAATGATTTGTATAATCATGACATTCTAGTTGAAAAATCGAAAATTTTCAAAAAATGTTTTTTCTATCGAAAAATGTCAAATTTGATCATTTTTGGCTTATTTATACTTAGTCCAGTCATAAAGGACCTCTATGTATACATTTTGACTAACTTGGATCAAAATTTCAATGATTTGTATAATCATGACATTCTAGTTGAAAAATCGAAAATTTTCAAAAAATGTTTTTTCTATCGAAAAATGTCAAATTTGATCATTTTTGGCTTATTTATACTTACTCCAGTCATAAAGGACCTCTATGTATATATTTTGACTTACTTGGATCAAAATTTCAATGATTTGTATGGTCATGACATTCTAGTTGTAAAATCGGAAATTTTCAAAAAATGTTTTTTCTATCGAAAAATATCAAATTTGATTATTTTTGGCTTATTTATACTTAGACCAGTCATAAAGGACCTCTATGTATACATTTTGACTAACTTGGATCAAAATTTCAATGATTTGTATAATCATGACATTCTAGTTGTAAAATCGGAAATTTTCAAAAAATGTTTTTTCTATCGAAAAATGTCAAATTTGATCATTTTTGGCTTATTTATACTTAGTCCAGTCATAAAGGACCTCTATGTATACATCTTGACTTACTTGGATCAAAATTTCAATGATTTGTATAGTCATGACTCTCTTGTTGAAAAATCGAAAATTTTCAAAAATGTTTTTTCTATCGAAAAATGTAAAATTTGATCATTTTTTGCTTATTTATACTTAGTCCAGTCATAAGGGACCTCTATGTATACATTTTGACTTACTTGGATCAAAATTTCAATGATTTGTATAGTCATGACATTCTAGTTGTAAAATCGGAAATTTTCAAAAAATGTTTTTTCTATCGAAAAATGTCAAATTTGATCATTTTTGGCATATTTATACTTAGTCCAGTCATAAAGGACCTCTTTGTATACATTTTGACTAACTTGGATCAAAATTTCAATGATTTGTATAAGCATGACATTCTAGTTGAAAAATCGAAAATTTTCAAAAAATGTTTTTTATCGAAAAATGTTAAATTTGATCATTTTTGGCTTATTTATACTTAGTCCAGTCATACAGGACCTCTATGTATACATTTTGACTCACTTGGATCCAAATTTCAATGATTTGTATAATCATGACATTCTAGTTGTAAAATCGGAAATTTTCAAAAAATGTTTTTTCTATCGAAAAATGTCAAATTTGATCATTTTTGGTTTATTTATACTTAGTCCAGTCATAAAGGACCTCTATGTATACATTTTGACTAACTTGGATCAAAATTTCAATGATTTGTATAATCATGACATTCTAGTTGAAAAATCGAAAATTTTCAAAAAATGTTTTTTCTATCGAAAAATGTCAAATTTGATCATGTTTGGCTTATTACTACTTAGTCCAGTCATAAAGGACCTCAATGTATACATTTTGACTTACTTGGATCAAAATTTCAATGATTTGTATAGTCATGACATTCTAGTTGTAAAATCGGAAATTTTCAAAAAATGTTTTTTCTATCGAAAAATGTCAAATTTGATCATTTTTGGCTTATTTATACTTAGTCTAGTCATATAGGACCTCTATGTATACATTTTGACTAACTTGGATCAAAATTTCAATGATTTGTATAATCATGACATTCTAGTTGTAAAATCGGAAATTTTCAAAAAATGTTTTTTCTATCGAAAAATGTCAAATTTGATCATTTTTGGCTTATTTATACTTAGTCCAGTCATAAAGGACCTCTATGTATACATCTTGACTTACTTGGATCAAAATTGCAATGATTTGTTCAGTCATGACTCTCTTGTTGAAAAATCGAAAATTTTCAAAAAATGTTTTTTCTATCGAAAAATGTCAAATTTGATCATTTTTGGCTTATTTATACTTAGTCTAGTCATAAAGGACCTCTATGTATACATTTTGACTAACTTGGATCAAAATTTCAATGATTTGTATAATCATGACATTCTAGTTGTAAAATCGGAAATTTTCAAAAAATGTTTTTTCTATCCAAAAATGTCAAATTTGATCATGTTTGGCTTATTACTACTTAGTCCAGTCATAAAGGACCTCAATGTATACATTTTGACTTACTTGGATCAAAATTTCAATGATTTGTATAGTCATGACATTCTAGTTGTAAAATCGGAAATTTTCAAAAAATGTTTTTTCTATCGAAAAATGTCAAATTTGATCATTTTTGGCTTATTTATACTTAGTCCAGTCATAAAGGACCTCTATGTATACATCTTGACTTACTTGGATCAAAATTGCAATGATTTGTTCAGTCATGACTCTCTTGTTGAAAAATCGAAAATTTTCAAAAAATGTTTTTTCTATCGAAAAATGTCAAATTTGATCATTTTTGGCTTATTTATACTTAGTCTAGTCATAAAGGACCTCTATGTATACATTTTGACTAACTTGGATCAAAATTTCAATGATTTGTATAATCATGACATTCTAGTTGTAAAATCGGAAATTTTCAAAAAATGTTTTTTCTATCGAAAAATGTCAAATTTGATCATTTTTGGCTTATTTATACTTAGTCCAGTCATAAAGGACCTCTATGTATACATCTTGACTTACTTGGATCAAAATTGCAATGATTTGTTCAGTCATGACTCTCTTGTTGAAAAATCGAAAACTTTCAAAAAATGTTTTTTCTATCGAAAAATGTCAAATTTGATCATTTTTGGCTTATTTATACTTAGTCTAGTCATAAAGGACCTCTATGTATCCATTTGGACTTACTTGGATCAAAATTTCAATGATTTGTATAGTCATGGCTCTCTTGTTGAAAAATCAAAAATTTTCAAAAAATGTTTTTTCTATCGAAAAATGTCAAATTTGATCATTTTTGGCTTATTTACACTTAGTCCAGTCATAAAGGACCTCTATGTATACATTTTGACTCACTTGGATCAAAATTTCAATGATTTGTATAGTCATGACTCTCTTGTTGGAAAATCGAAAATTTTCAAAAAATGTTTTTTCTATCGAAAAATGTTAAATTTGATCATTTTTGGCTTATTTATACTTAGTCCAGTCATAAAGGACCTCTATGTATACATTTTGACTAGCTTGGATCAAAATTTCAATGATTTGTATAGTCATGACATTCTAGTTGTAAAATCGGAAATTTTCAAAAAATGTTTTTTCTATCGAAAAATGTCAAATTTGATCATTTTTGGCTTATTTATACTTAGTCCAGTCATAAAGGACCTCTATGTATACATTTTGACTAACTTGGATCAAAATTTCAATGATTTGTATAATCATGACATTCTAGTTGAAAAATCGAAAATTTTCAAAAAATGTTTTTTCTATCGAAAAATGTCAAATTTGATCATTCTTGGCTTATTTATACTTAGTCCAGTCATAAAGGACCTCTATGTATACATTTTGACTTACTTGGATCAAAATTTCAATGATTTGTAAAGTCATGACATTCAAGTTGTAAAATCGGAAATTTTCAAAAAATGTTTTTTCTACCGAAAAATGTCAAATTTGATCATTTTTGGCTTATTTATACTTAGTCCAGTCATAAAGGACCTCTATGTATACATTTTGACTAACTTGGATCAAAATTTCAATGATTTGTATAATCATGACATTCTAGTTGTAAAATCGGAAATTTTCAAAAAATGTTTTTTCTATCGAAAAATGTCAAATTTGATCATTTTTGGCTTATTTATACTTAGTCCAGTCATAAAGGACCTCTATATATACATCTTGACTTACTTGGATCAAAATTGCAATGATTTGTTCAGTCATGACTCTCTTGTTGAAAAATCAAAAATTTTCAAAAAATGTTTTTTCTGTCGAATAATGTCAAATTTGATCATTTTTGGCTTATTTATACTTAGTCCAGTCATAAAGGACCTCTATGTATACATTTTGACTTACTTGGATCAAAATTTCAATGATTTGTATAGTCATGGCTCTCTTGTTGAAAAATCAAAAATTTTCAAAAAATGTTTTTTCTATCGAAAAATGTCAAATTTGATCATTTTTGGCTTATTTACACTTAGTCCAGTCATAAAGGACCTCTATGTATACATTTTGACTCACTTGGATCAAAATTTCAATGATTTGTATAGTCATGACTCTCTTGTTGGAAAATCGAAAATTTTCAAAAAATGTTTTTTCTATCGAAAAATGTTAAATTTGATCATTTTTGGCTTATTTATACTTAGTCCAGTCATAAAGGACCTCTATGTATACATTTTGACTTACTTGGGTCAAAATTGCAATGATTTGTATAGTCATGACTCTCTTGTTGAAAAATCGAAAATTTTCAAAAAATGTTTTTTCTATCGAAAAATGTCAAATTTGATCATTTTTGGCTTATTTATACTTAGTCCAGTCATAAAGGACCTCCATGTATACATTTTGACTTACTTGGATCAAAATTTCAATGATTTGTATAGTCATGACTCTCTTGTTGAAAAATCGAAAATTTTCAAAAAATGTTTTTTCTATCGAAAAATGTCAAATTTGATCATTTTTGGCTTATTTATACTTAGTTCAGTCATAAAGGACCTCTATGTATACATTTTGACTCACTTGGATCAAAATTTCAATGATTTGTATAGTCATGACACTCTTGTTGGAAAATCGAAAATTTTCAAAAAATGTTTTTTCTATCGAAAAATGTCAAATTTGATCATTTTTGACTTATTTATACTTAGTCCAGTCATAAAGGACCTCTATGTATACATTTTGACTTACTTGAGTCAAAATTGCAATGATTTGTATAGTCATGACTCTCTTGTTGAAAAATCGAAAATTTTCAAAAAATGTTTTTTCTATAGAAAAATGTCAAATTTGATCATTTTTGGCTTATTGATACTTAGTCCAGTCATAAAGGACCTCTTTGTATACATTTTGACTAGCTTGGATCAAAATTTCAATGATTTGTATAGTCATGACATTCTAGTTGTAAAATCGGAAATTTTCAAAAAAAGTTTTTTCTATCGAAAAATGTCAAATTTGATTATTTATGGCTTATTTATAGTTAGTCCAGTCATAAAGGACCTCAATGTATACATTTTGACTTATTTGGATCAAAATTTCAATGATTTGTATAGTCATGACATTCTAGTTGTAAAATCGGAAATTTTCAAAAAATGTTTTTTCTATTGAAAAATGTCAAATTTGATCATTTTTGGCTTATTTATACTTAGTCCAGTCATAAAGGACCTCTATGTATACATTTTGACTAACTTGGATCAAAATTTCAATGATTTGTATCGTCATGACTCTCTTGTTGTAAAATCGGAAATTTTCAAAAAATGTTTTTTCTATCCAAAAATGTCAAATTTGATCATGTTTGGCTTATTACTACTTAGTCCAGTCATAAAGGACCTCAATGTATACATTTTGACTTACTTGGATCAAAATTTCAATGATTTGTATAGTCATGACATTCTAGTTGTAAAATCGGAAATTTTCAAAAAATGTTTTTTCTATCGAAAAATGTCAAATTTGATCATTTTTGGCTTATTTATACTTAGTCCAGCCATAAAGGACCTCTTTGTATACATTTTGACTTACTTGGATCAAAATTTCAATGATTTGTAGAGTCATGACTCTCTTGTTGAAAAATCGAAAATTTTCAAAAAATGTTTTTTCTATCGAAAAATGTCAAATTTGATCATTTTTGGCTTATTTATACTTAGTCTAGTCATAAAGGACCTCTATGTATACATTTTGACTTACTTGGATCAAAATTTCAATGATTTGTATAGTCATGACTCTTTTGTTGAAAAATCGAAAATTTTCAAAAAATGTTTTTTCTATCGAAAAATGTAAAATTTGATCATTTTTTGGCTTATTTAAACTTAGTCCAGTCATAAAGGACCTCTTTGTATAAATGTTGACTAGCTTGGATCAAAATTTCAATGATTTGTATAGTCATGACATTCTAGTTGTAAAATCGGAAATTTTCAAAAAATGTTTTTTCTATCGAAAAATGACAAATTTGATCATTTTTGGCTTATTTATACTTAGTCCAGTCATAAAGGACCTCTATGTATACAGTTTGACTAACTTGGATCAAAATTTCAATCATTTGTATAATCATGACATTCTAGTTGTAAAATCGGAAATTTTCAAAAAATGTTTTTTCTATCGAAAAATGTCATATTTGATCATTTTTTGGCTTATTTATACTTAGTCCAGTCATAAAGGACCTCTATGTA
This sequence comes from Chrysoperla carnea, assembly GCF_905475395.1. Taxonomy (NCBI): domain Eukaryota; kingdom Metazoa; phylum Arthropoda; class Insecta; order Neuroptera; family Chrysopidae; genus Chrysoperla; species Chrysoperla carnea. Next base: position 22,486 of record NW_025408295.1, read on the forward strand.
TACATCTTGACTTACTTGGATCAAAATTGCAATGATTTGTAAAGTCATGACTCTCTTGTTGAAAAATCGAAAATTTTCAAAAAATGTTTTTTCTATACAAAAATGTCAAATTTGATCATTTATGGCTTATTTATACTTAGTCCAGTCATATAGGACCTCTATGTATACATTTTGACTTACTTGGATCAAAATTTCAATGATTTGTATAGTCATGACTCTCTTGTTGAAAAATCGAAAATTTTCAAAAATGTTTTTTTTCTATCGAAAAATGTCAAATTTGATCATTTTTGGCTTATTTATACTTAGTCCAGTCATAAAGGACCTCTATGTATACATTTTGACTCACTTGGATCAAAATTTCAATGATTTGTATAGTCATGACTCTCTTGTTGGAAAATCGAAAATTTTCAAAAAATGTTTTTTCTATCGAAAAATGTCAAATTTGATCATTTTTGGCTTATTTATACTTAGTCCAGTCATAATGGACCTCTATGTATACATTTTGACTCACTTCGATCAAAATTTCAATGATTTGTATAGTCATGACTCTCTTGTTGGAAAATCGAAAATTTTCAAAAAATGTTTTTTCTATCGAAAAATGTCAAATTTGATCATTTTTGGCTTATTTATACTTAGTCCAGTCATAAAGGACCTCTATGTATACATTTTGACTTACTTGGATCAAAATTTCAATGATTTGTGTAGTCATGACTCTCTTGTTGAAAAATCGAAAATTTTCAAAAATGTTTTTTCTATCGAAAACTGTCAAATTTGATCATTTTTGGCTTATTTATACTTAGTCCAGTCATAACGGACCTCTATGTATACATTTTGACTCACTTGGATCAAAATTTCAATGATTTGTATAGTCATGACTCTCTTGTTGGAAAATCGAAAATTTTCAAAAAATGTTTTTTCTATCGAAAAATGTCAAATTTGATCATTTTAGGCTTATATATACTTAGTCCAGTCATTAAGGACCTCTATGTATACATTTTGACTAACTTGGATCAAAATTTTCATGATTTGTATAATCATGACATTCTAGTTGAAAAATCGAAAAATTTCAAAAAATGTTTTTTCTATCGAAAAATGTCAAATTTGATCATTTTTGGCTTATTTATACTTAGTCCAGTCATAAAGGACCTCTATGTATACATTTTGACTTATTTGGATCAAAATTTCAATGATTTGTATAGTCATGACATTCTAGTTGTAAAATCGGAAATTTTCAAAAAATGTTTTTTCTATCGAAAACTGTCAAATTTGATCATTTTTGGCTTATTTATACTTAGTCCAGTCATAAAGGACCTCTATGTATACATTTTGACTACCTTGGATCAAAATTTCAATGATTTGTATAATCATGACATTCTAGTTGTAAAATCGGAAATTTTCAAAAAATGTTTTTTCTATCGAAAAATGTCATATTTGATCATTTTTGGCTTATTTATACTTAGTCCAGTCATAAAGGACCTCTATGTATACATTTTGACTCACTTGGATCAAAATTTCAATGATTTGTATAGTCATGACTCTCTTGTTGGAAAATCGAAATTTTTCAAAAAATGTTTTTTTCTATCGAAAAATGTAAAATTTGATCATTTTTGGCTTATTTATACTTAGTCCAGTCATAAAGGACCTCTATGTATACATTTTGACTTACTTGGATCAAAATTGCAATGATTTGTATAGTCATGACTCTCTTGTTCAAAAATCGAAAATTTTCAAAAAATGTTTTTTCTATCGAAAAATGTAAAATTTGATCATTTTTGGCTTATTTATACTTAGTCCAGTCATAAAGGACCTCTATGTATACATTTTGACTTACTTGGATCAAAATTTCAATGATTTGTATAATCATGACATTCTAGTTGTAAAATCGGAAATTTTCAAAAAATGTTTTTCTATCGAAAAATGTCATATTTGATCATTTTTGGCGTATTTATACTTAGTCCAGTCATAAAGGACCTCTATGTATACATCCTGACTTACTTGGATCAAAATTGCAATGATTTGTACAGTCATGACTCTCTTGTTGAAAAATCGAAAATTTTCAAAAAATGTTTTTTCTATACAAAAATGTCAAATTTGATCATTTTTGGCTTATTTATACTTAGTCCAGTCATAAAAGACCTTTATGTATACATTTGGACTAACTTGGATCAAAATTTCAATGATTTGTATAATCATGACATTCTAGTTGTAAAATCGGAAATTTTCAAAAAATGTTTTTTCTATCGAAAAATGTCATATTTGATCATTTTTGGCTTCTTTATACTTAGTCCAGTCATAAAGGACCTCTATGTATACATTTTGACTCACTTGGATCAAAATTTCAATGATTTGTATAGTCATGACTCCTTAGTTAAAAAATCGAAAATTTTCAAAAATGTTTTTTCTATCGAAAAATGTCAAATTTGATCATTTTTGGCTTATTTATACTTAGTCCAGTCATAAAGGACCTCTATGTATACATTTTAACTCACTTGGATCAAAATTTCAATGATGTGTATAGTCATGACTCTCTTGTTGGAAAATCGAAAATTTTCAACAAATGTTTTTTCTATCGAAAAATGTCAAATTTGATCATTTTTGGCTTATTTATACTTAGTCCAGTCATAAAGGACCTCTATGTATACATTTTGACTAACTTGGATCAAAATTTCATTGATTTGTATAATCATGACATTCTAGTTGAAAAATCGAAAATTTTCAAAAAATGTTTTTTCTGTCGAAAAATGTCAAATTTGATCATTTTTGGCTTATTTATACTTAGTCCAGTCATAAAGGACCTCTTTGTATACATTTTGACTTACTTGGATCAAAATTTCAATGATTTGTATAGTCATGACATTCTAGTTGTAAAATCGGAAATTTTCAAAAAATGTTTTTTCTATCGAAAAATGTCAAATTTGATCATTTTTGGCTTATTTATACTTAGTCCAGTCATAAAAGACCTCTATGTATACATTTTGACTAACTTGGATCAAAATTTCAATGATTTGTATAATCATGACATTCTAGTTGTAAAATCGGAAATTTTCAAAAAATGTTTTTTCTATCGAAAAATGTAATATTTGAGCATTTTTGGCTTATTTATACTTAGTCCAGTCATAAAGGACCTCTATGTATACATCTTGACTTACTTGGATCAAAATTGCAATGATTTGTACAGTCATGACTCTCTTGTTGAAAAATCGCAAATTTTCAAAAAATGTTTTTTCTATACAAAAATGTTAAATTTGATCATTTTTGGCTTATTTATACTTAGTCCAGTCATAAAGGACCTCTATGTATACATTTTGACTAACTTGGATCAAAATTTCAATGATTTGTATAATCATGACATTCTAGTTGTAAAATCGGAAATTTTCAAAAAATGTTTTTTTATCGAAAAATGTCAAATTTGATCATTTTTGGCTTATTTATACTTAGTCCAGTCATAAAGGAACTCTATGTATACATTTTGACTTACTTGGATCAAAATTTCAATGATTTGTATCGTCATGACTCTCTTGTTGTAAAATCGGAAATTTTCAAAAAATGTATTTTCTATCGAAAAATGTCAAATTTGATCATTTTTGGCTTATTTATACTTAGTCTAGTCATAAAGGACCTCTATGTATACATTTTGACTTACTTGGATCTAAATTTCAATGATTTGTATAGTCATGACTCTCTTGTTGAAAAATCCGAAAATTTTCAAAAAATGTTTTTTCTATCGAAAAATTAAAATTTGATCATTTTTGGCTTATTTAAACTTAGTCCAGTCATAAAGGACCTCTTTGTATACATTTTGACTAGCTTGGATCAAAATTTCAATGACTTGTATAATCATGACATTCTAGTTGTAAAATCGGAAATTTTCAAAAAATGTTTTTTTATCGAAAAATGTCAAATTTGATCATTTTTGGCTTATTTAAACTTAGTTCAGTCATAAAGGACCTCTTTGTATACATTTTGACTAGCTTGGATCAAAATTTCAATGATTTGTATAATCATGACATTCTAGTTGTAAAATCGGAAATTTTCAAAAAATGTTTTTTTATCGAAAAATGTCTAATTTGATCATTTTTGGCTTATTTATACTTAGTCCAGTCATAAAGGACCTCTATGTATACATTTTGACTAACTTGGATCAAAATATCAATGATTTGTATAGTCATGACTCTCTTGTTGAAAAATCGAAAATTTTCAAAAATGTTTTTTCTATCGAAAAATGTCAAATTTGATCATTTTTGGCTTATTTATACTTAGTCCAGTCATAAAGGACCTCTATGTATACATTTTGACTCACTTGGATCAAAATTTCAATGATTTGTATAGTCATGACTCTCTTGTTGGAAAATCGAAAATATTCAAAAAATGTTTTTTCTATCGAAAAATGTCAAATTTGATCATTTTTGGCTTATTTATACTTAGTCCAGTCATAAAGGACCTCTCTGTATACATTTTGACTCACTTGGATCAAAATTTCAATGATTTGTATAGTCATGACTCTCTTGTTGGAAAATCGAAAATTTTCATTAAATGTTTTTTCTATCGAAAAATGTCAAATTTGATCATTTTTGGCTTATTTATACTTAGTCCAGTCATAAAGGACCTCTATGTATACATTTTGACTTACTTGGATCAAAATTTCAATGATTTGTGTAGTCATGACTCTCTTGTTGAAAAATCGAAAATTTTCAAAAATGTTTTTTCTATCGAAAACTGTCAAATTTGATCATTTTTGGCTTATTTATACTTAGTCCAGTCATAACGGACCTCTATGTATACATTTTGACTCACTTGGATCAAAATTTCAATGATTTGTATAGTCATGACTCTCTTGTTGGAAAATCGAAAATTTTCAAAAAATGTTTTTTCTATCGAAAAATGTCAAATTTGATCAATTTAGGCTTATATATACTTAGTCCAGTCATAAAGGACCTCTATGTATACATTTTGACTAACTTGGATCAAAATTTCAATGATTTGTATAATCATGACATTCTAGTTGAAAAATCGAAAAATTTCAAAAAATGTTTTTTCTATCGAAAAATGTCAAATTTGATCATTTTTGGCTTATTTATACTTAGTCCAGTCATAAAGGACCTCTATGTATACATCCTGACTTACTTGGATCAAAATTGCAATGATTTGTACAGTCATGACTCTCTTGTTGAAAAATCGAAAATTTTCAAAAAATGTTTTTTCTATACAAAAATGTCAAATTTGATCATTTTTGGCTTATTTATACTTAGTCCAGTCATAAAGGACCTCTATGTATACATTTGGACTAACTTGGATCAAAATTTCAATGATTTGTATAATCATGACTCTCTTGTTGGAAAATCGAAAATTTTCAACAAATGTTTTTTCTATCGAAAAATGTCAAATTTGATCATTTTTGGCTTATTTATACTTAGTCCAGTCATAAAGGACCTCTATGTATACATTTTGACTAACTTGGATCAAAATTTCAATGATTTGTATAATCATGACATTCTAGTTGAAAAATCGAAAATTTTCAAAAAATGTTTTTTCTATCGAAAAATGTCAAATTTGATCATTTTTGGCTTATTTATACTTAGTCCAGTCATAAAGGACCTCTATGTATACATTTTGACTTACTTGGATCAAAATTTCAATGATTTGTGTAGTCATGACATTCTAGTTGTAAAATCGGAAATTTTCAAAAAATGTTTTTTCTATCGAAAAATGTCAAATTTGATCATTTTTGGCTTATTTATACTTAGTCCAGTCATAAAGGACCTCTATGTATACATTTTGACTAACTTGGATCAAAATTTCAATGATTTGTATAATCATGACATTCTAGTTGTAAAATCGGAAATTTCCAAAAATGTTTTTTCTATCGAAAAATGTAATATTTGAGCATTTTTGGCTTATTTATACTTAGTCCAGTCATAAAGGACCTCTATGTATACATCTTGACTTACTTGGATCAAAATTGCAATGATTTGTACAGTCATGACTCTCTTGTTGAAAAATCGCAAATTTTCAAAAAATGTTTTTTCTATACAAAAATGTTAAATTTGATCATTTTTGGCTTATTTATACTTAGTCCAGTCATAAAGGACCTCTATGTATACATTTTGACTAACTTGGATCAAAATTTCAATGATTTGTATAATCATGACATTCTAGTTGTAAAATCGGAAATTTTCAAAAAATGTTTTTTCTATCGAAAAATGTCAAATTTGATCATTTTTGGCTTATTTATACTTAGTCCAGTCATAAAGGACATCTATGTATACATTTTGACTTACTTGGATCAAAATTTCAATGATTTGTGTAGTCATGACATTCTAGTTGTAAAATCGGAAATTTTCAAAAAATGTTTTTTCTATCGAAAAATGTCAAATTTGATCATTTTTGGCTTATTTATACTTAGTCCAGTCATAAAGGACCTCTATGTATACATTTTGACTAACTTGGATCAAAATTTCAATGATTTGTATAATCATGACATTCTAGTTGTAAAATCGGAAATTTTCAAAAAATGTTTTTTCTATCGAAAAATGTAATATTTGAGCATTTTTGGCTTATTTATACTTAGTCCAGTCATAAAGGACCTCTATGTATACATCTTGACTTACTTGGATCAAAATTGCAATGATTTGTACAGTCATGACTCTCTTGTTGAAAAATCGAAAATTTTCAAAAAATGTTTTTTCTATACAAAAATGTTAAATTTGATCATTTTTGGCTTATTTATACTTAGTCCAGTCATAAAGGACCTCTATGTATACATTTTGACTAACTTGGATCAAAATTTCAATGATTTGTATAATCATGACATTCTAGTTGTAAAATCGGAAATTTTCAAAAAATGTTTTTTCTATCGAAAAATGTCATATTTGATCATTTTTGGCTTATTTATACTTAGTCCAGTCATAAAGGACCTCTATGTATACATCTTGACTTACTTGGATCAAAATTGCAATGATTTGTACAGTCATGACTCTCTTGTTGAAAAATCGAAAATTTTCAAAAAATGTTTTTTCTATACAAAAATGTCAAATTTGATCATTTTTGGCTTATTTATACTTAGTCCAGTCATAAAGGACCTCTATGTATACATTTTGACTAACTTGGATCAAAATGTCAATGATTTGTATAATCATGACATTCTAGTTGTAAAATCGGAAATTTTCAAAAAATGTTTTCTTATCGAAAAATGTCAAATTTGATCATTTTTGGCTTATTTATACTTAGTCCAGTCATAAAGGAACTCTATTTATACATTTTGACTTACTTGGATCAAAATTTCAATGATTTGTATAGTCATGACTCTCTTGTGGAAAAATCGAAAATTTTCAAAAATGTTTTTTCTATCGAAAAATGTCAAATTTGATCATTTTTGGCTTATTTATACTTAGTCTAGTCATAAAGGACCTCTATGTATACATTTTGACTCACTTGGATCAAAATTTCAATGATGTGTATAGTCATGACTCTCTTGTTGGAAAATCGAAAATTTTCCACAAATGTTTTTTCTATCGAAAAATGTCAAATTTGATCATTTTTGGCTTATTTATACTTAGTCCAGTCATAAAGGACCTCTATGTATACATTTTGACTAACTTGGATCAAAATTTCAATGATTTGTATCGTCATGACTCTCTTGTTGTAAAATCGCAAATTTTCAAAAAATGTTTTTTCTATCGAAAAATGTCAAATTTGATCATTTTTGGCTTATTTATACTTAGTCCAGTCATAAAGGACCTCTATGTATACATTTTGACTTACTTGGATCAAAATTTAAATGATTTGTATAGTCATGACTCTCTTGTTGAAAAATCGAAAATTTTCAAAAAATGTTTTATTATCGAAAAATGTCAAATTTGATCATTTTTGGCTTATTTATACTTAGTCCAGTCATAAAGGAACTCTATGTATACATTTTGACTTACTTGGATCAAAATTGCAATGATTTGTATAGTCATGACTCTCTTGTTGAAAAATCGAAAATTTTCAAAAAATTTTTTTTTATACAAAAATGTCAAATTTGATCATTTTTGGCTTATTTGTACTTAGTCCAGTCATAAAGGACCTCTATGTATACATTTTGACTAACTTGGATCAAAATTTCAATGATTTGTATAATCATGACATTCTAGTTGTAAAATCGGAAATTTTCAAAAAATGTTTTTTTATCGAAAAATGTCAAATTTGATCATTTTTGGCTTATTTATACTTAGTCCAGTCGTAAAGGAACTCTATGTATACATTTTGACTTACTTGGATCAAAATTGCAATGATTTGTACAGTCATGACTCTCTTGTTGAAAAATCGCAAATTTTCAAAAAATGTTTTTTTCTATCGAAAAATGTCAAATTTGATCATTTTTGGATTATTTATACTTAGTCCAGTCATAAAGGACCTCTATGTATACATTTTGACTTATTTGGATCAAAATTTAAATGATTTGTATAGTCATGACTCTCTTGTTGAAAAATCGGAAATTTTCAAAAAATGTTTTTTTATCGAAAAATGTCAAATTTGATCATTTTTGGCTTATTTATACTTAGTCCAGTCATTAAGGAACTCTATGTATTCATTTTGACTTACTTGGATCAAAATTTCAATGATTTGTATCGTCATGACTCTCTTGTTGTAAAATCGCAAATTTTCAAAAAATGTTTTTTCTATCGAAAACTGTCAAATTTGATCATTTTTGGCTTATTTATACTTAGTCCAGTCATAAAGGACCTCTATGTATACATTTTGACTACCTTGGATCAAAATTTCAATGATTTGTATAGTCATGACTCTCTTGTTGGAAAATCGAAATTTTTCAAAAAATGTTTTTTCTATCGAAAAATGTAAAATTTGATCATTTTTGGCTTATTTATACTTAGTCCAGTCATAAAGGACCTCTATGTATATATTTTGACTTACTTGGATCAAAATTTCAATGATTTGTATAGTCATGACTCTCTTGTTAAAAAATAAAAAATTTTCAAATAATGTTTTTTCTATCGAAAAATGTCAAATTTGATCATTTTTGGCTTATATATACTTAGTCCAGTCATAAAGGACCTCTATGTATACATTTCGACTTACTTGGATCAAAATTGCAATGATTTGTATAGTCATGACTCTCTTGTTGAAAAATCGAAAATTTTCAAAAAATGTTTTTTCTATCGAAAAATGTAAAATTTGATCATTTTTGGCTTATTTATACTTAGTCCAGTCATAAAGGACCTCTATGTATACATCCTGACTTACTTGGATCAAAATTGCAATGATTTGTACAGTCATGACTCTCTTGTTGAAAAATCGAAAATTTTCAAAAAATGTTTTTTCTATACAAAAATGTCAAATTTGATCATTTTTGGCTTATTTATACTTAGTCCAGTCATAAAGGACCTCTATGTATACATTTGGACTAACTTGGATCAAAATTTCAATGATTTGTATAATCATGACATTCTAGTTGTAAAATCGGAAATTTTCAAAAAATGTTTTTTTATCGAAAAATGTCAAATTTGATCATTTTTGGCTTATTTATACTTAGTCCAGTCATAAAGGAACTCTATGTATACATTTTGACTTACTTGGATCAAAATTTCAATGATTTGTATAGTCATGACTCTCTTGTTGAAAAATCGAAAATTTTCAAAAATGTTTTTTCTATCGAAAAATGTCAAATTTGATCATTTTTGGCTTATTTATACTTAGTCTAGTCATAAAGGACCTCTATGTTTACATTTTGACTCACTTGGATCAAAATTTCAATGACGTGTATAGTCATGACTCTCTTGTTGGAAAATCGAAAATTTTCAACAAATGTTTTTTCTATCGAAAAATGTCAAATTTGATCATTTTTGGCTTATTTATACTTAGCCAGTCATAAAGGACCTCTATGTATACATTTTGACTTACTTGGATCAAAATTTCAATGACTTGTATAATCATGACATTCTAGTTGAAAAATCGAAAATTTTCAAAAAATGTTTTTTCTATCGAAAAATGTCAAATTTGATCATTTTTGGCTTATTTATACTTAGTCCAGTCATAAAGGACCTCTATGTATACATTTTGACTTACTTGGATCAAAATTTCAATGATTTGTGTAGTCATGACATTCTAGTTGTAAAATCGGAAATTTTCAAAAAATGTTTTTTCTATCGAAAAATGTCAAATTTGATCATTTTTGGCTTGTTTATACTTAGTCCAGTCATAAAGGACCTCTATGTATACATTTTGACTAACTTGGATCAAAATTTCAATGATTTGTATAATCATGACATTCTAGTTGTAAAATCGGAAATTTCCAAAAATGTTTTTTCTATCGAAAAATGTAATATTTGAGCATTTTTGGCTTATTTATACTTAGTCCAGTCATAAAGGACCTCTATGTATACATCTTGACTTACTTGGATCAAAATTGCAATGATTTGTACAGTCATGACTCTCTTGTTGAAAAATCGCAAATTTTCAAAAAATGTTTTTTCTATACAAAAATGTTAAATTTGATCATTTTTGGCTTATTTATACTTAGTCCAGTCATAAAGGACCTCTATGTATACATTTTGACTAACTTGGATCAAAATTTCAATGATTTGTATAATCATGACATTCTAGTTGTAAAATCGGAAATTTTCAAAAAATGTTTTTTCTATCGAAAAATGTCAAATTTGATCATTTTTGGCTTATTTATACTTAGTCCAGTCATAAAGGACCTCTATGTATACATTTTGACTTACTTGGATCAAAATTTCAATGATTTGTGTAGTCATGACATTCTAGTTGTAAAATCGGAAATTTTCAAAAAATGTTTTTTCTATCGAAAAATGTCAAATTTGATCATTTTTGGCTTATTTATACTTAGTCCAGTCATAAAGGACCTCTATGTATACATTTTGACTAACTTGGATCAAAATTTCAATGATTTGTATAATCATGACATTCTAGTTGTAAAATCGGAAATTTTCAAAAAATGTTTTTTCTATCGAAAAATGTAATATTTGAGCATTTTTGGCTTATTTATACTTAGTCCAGTCATAAAGGACCTCTATGTATACATCTTGACTTACTTGGATCAAAATTGCAATGATTTGTACAGTCATGACTCTCTTGTTGAAAAATCGCAAATTTTCAAAAAATGTTTTTTCTATACAAAAATGTTAAATTTGATCATTTTTGGCTTATTTATACTTAGTCCAGTCATAAAGGACCTCTATGTATACATTTTGACTAACTTGGATCAAAATTTCAATGATTTGTATAATCATGACATTCTAGTTGTAAAATCGGAAATTTTCAAAAAATGTTTTTTCTATCGAAAAATGTCATATTTGATCATTTTTGGCTTATTTATACTTAGTCCAGTCATAAAGGACCTCTATGTATACATCCTGACTTACTTGGATCAAAATTGCAATGATTTGTACAGTCATGACTCTCTTGTTGAAAAATCGAAAATTTTCAAAAAATGTTTTTTCTATACAAAAATGTCAAATTTGATCATTTTTGGCTTATTTATACTTAGTCCAGTCATAAAGGACCTCTATGTATACATTTGGACTAACTTGGATCAAAATTTCAATGATTTGTATAATCATGACATTCTAGTTGTAAAATCGGAAATTTTCAAAAAATGTTTTTTTATCGAAAAATGTCAAATTTGATCATTTTTGGCTTATTTATACTTAGTCCAGTCATAAAGGAACTCTATATATACATTTTGACTTACTTGGATCAAAATTTCAATGATTTGTATAGTCATGACTCTCTTGTTGAAAAATCGAAAATTTTCAAAAATGTTTTTTCTATCGAAAAATGTCAAATTTGATCATTTTTGGCTTATTTATACTTAGTCTAGTCATAAAGGACCTCTATGTATACTATTTGACTCACTTGGATCAAAATTTCAATGATGTGTATAGTCATGACTCTCTTGTTGGAAAATCGAAAATTTTCCACAAATGTTTTTTCTATCGAAAAATGTCAAATTTGATCATTTTTGGCTTATTTATACTTAGTCCAGTCATAAAGGACCTCTATGTATACATTTTGACTAACTTGGATCAAAATTTCAATGATTTGTATCGTCATGACTCTCTTGTTGTAAAATCGCAAATTTTCAAAAAATGTTTTTTCTATCGAAAAATGTCAAATTTGATCATTTTTGGCTTATTTATACTTAGTCCAGTCATAAAGGACCTCTATGTATACATTTTGACTTACTTGGATCAAAATTTAAATGATTTGTATAGTCATGACTCTCTTGTTGAAAAATCGAAAATTTTCAAAAAATGTTTTATTATCGAAAAATGTCAAATTTGATCATTTTTGGCTTATTTATACTTAGTCCAGTCATAAAGGACCTCTATGTATACATCTTGACTTACTTGGATCAAAATTGCAATGATTTGTACAGTCATGACTCTCTTGTTGAAAAATCGCAAATTTTCAAAAAATGTTTTTTCTATACAAAAATGTTAAATTTGATCATTTTTGGCTTATTTATACTTAGTCCAGTCATAAAGGACCTCTATGTATACATTTTGACTAACTTGGATCAAAATTTCAATGATTTGTATAATCATGACATTCTAGTTGTAAAATCGGAAATTTTCAAAAAATGTTTTTTCTATCGAAAAATGTCAAATTTGATCATTTTTGGCTTATTTATACTTAGTCCAGTCATAAAGGACCTCTATGTATACATTTTGACTTACTTGGATCAAAATTTCAATGATTTGTGTAGTCATGACATTCTAGTTGTAAAATCGGAAATTTTCAAAAAATGTTTTTTCTATCGAAAAATGTCAAATTTGATCATTTTTGGCTTATTTATACTTAGTCCAGTCATAAAGGACCTCTATGTATACATTTTGACTAACTTGGATCAAAATTTCAATGATTTGTATAATCATGACATTCTAGTTGTAAAATCGGAAATTTTCAAAAAATGTTTTTTCTATCGAAAAATGTAATATTTGAGCATTTTTGGCTTATTTATACTTAGTCCAGTCATAAAGGACCTCTATGTATACATCTTGACTTACTTGGATCAAAATTGCAATGATTTGTACAGTCATGACTCTCTTGTTGAAAAATCGAAAATTTTCAAAAAATGTTTTTTCTATACAAAAATGTTAAATTTGATCATTTTTGGCTTATTTATACTTAGTCCAGTCATAAAGGACCTCTATGTATACATTTTGACTAACTTGGATCAAAATTTCAATGATTTGTATAATCATGACATTCTAGTTGTAAAATCGGAAATTTTCAAAAAATGTTTTTTCTATCGAAAAATGTCATATTTGATCATTTTTGGCTTATTTATACTTAGTCCAGTCATAAAGGACCTCTATGTATGCATCTTGACTTACTTGGATCAAAATTGCAATGATTTGTACAGTCATGACTCTCTTGTTGAAAAATCGAAAATTTTCAAAAAATGTTTTTTCTATACAAAAATGTCAAATTTGATCATTTTTGGCTTATTTATACTTAGTCCAGTCATAAAGGACCTCTATGTATACATTTTGACTAACTTGGATCAAAATGTCAATGATTTGTATAATCATGACATTCTAGTTGTAAAATCGGAAATTTTCAAAAAATGTTTTCTTATCGAAAAAAGTCAAATTTGATCATTTTTGGCTTATTTATACTTAGTCCAGTCATAAAGGAACTCTATGTATACATTTTGACTTACTTGGATCAAAATTTCAATGATTTGTATAGTCATGACTCTCTTGTGGAAAAATCGAAAATTTTCAAAAATGTTTTTTCTATCGAAAAATGTCAAATTTGATCATTTTTGGCTTATTTATACTTAGTCTAGTCATAAAGGACCTCTATGTATACATTTTGACTCACTTGGATCAAAATTTCAATGATGTGTATAGTCATGACTCTCTTGTTGGAAAATCGAAAATTTTCCACAAATGTTTTTTCTATCGAAAAATGTCAAATTTGATCATTTTTGGCTTATTTATACTTAGTCCAGTCATAAAGGACCTCTATGTATACATTTTGACTAACTTGGATCAAAATTTCAATGATTTGTATCGTCATGACTCTCTTGTTGTAAAATCGCAAATTTTCAAAAAATGTTTTTTCTATCGAAAAATGTCAAATTTGATCATTTTTGGCTTATTTATACTTAGTCCAGTCATAAAGGACCTCTATGTATACATTTTGACTTACTTGGATCAAAATTTAAATGATTTGTATAGTCATGACTCTCTTGTTGAAAAATCGAAAATTTTCAAAAAATGTTTTATTATCGAAAAATGTCAAATTTGATCATTTTTGGCTTATTTATACTTAGTCCAGTCATAAAGGAACTCTATGTATACATTTTGACTTACTTGGATCAAAATTGCAATGATTTGTACAGTCATGACTCTCTTGTTGAAAAATCGAAAATTTTCAAAAAATTTTTTTTTATACAAAAATGTCAAATTTGATCATTTTTGGCTTATTTGTACTTAGTCCAGTCATAAAGGACCTCTATGTATACATTTTGACTAACTTGGATCAAAATTTCAATGATTTGTATAATCATGACATTCTAGTTGTAAAATCGGAAATTTTCAAAAAATGTTTTTTTATCGAAAAATGTCAAATTTGATCATTTTTGGCTTATTTATACTTAGTCCAGTCGTAAAGGAACTCTATGTATACATTTTGACTTACTTGGATCAAAATTGCAATGATTTGTACAGTCATGACTCTCTTGTTGAAAAATCGAAAATTTTCAAAAAATTTTTTTTTATACAAAAATGTCAAATTTGATCATTTTTGGCTTATTTGTACTTAGTCCAGTCATAAAGGACCTCTATGTATACATTTTGACTAACTTGGATCAAAATTTCAATGATTTGTATAATCATGACATTCTAGTTGTAAAATCGGAAATTTTCAAAAAATGTTTTTTTATCGAAAAATGTCAAATTTGATCATTTTTGGCTTATTTATACTTAGTCCAGTCATAAAGGAACTCTATGTATACATTTTGACTTACTTGGATCAAAATTTCAATGATTTGTATCGTCATGACTCTCTTGTTGTAAAATCGCAAATTTTCAAAAAATGTTTTTTCTATCGAAAAATGTCAAATTTGATCATTTTTGGCTTATTTATACTTAGTCCAGTCATAAAGGACCTCTATGTATACATTTTGACTTACTTGGATCAAAATTTAAATGATTTGTATAGTCATGACTCTCTTGTTGAAAAATCGAAAATTTTCAAAAAATGTTTTATTATCGAAAAATGTCAAATTTGATCATTTTTGGCTTATTTATACTTAGTCCAGTCATAAAGGAACTCTATGTATACATTTTGACTTACTTGGATCAAAATTTCAATGATTTGTATAGTCATGACTCTCTTGTTGAAAAATCGAAAATTTTCAAAAATGTTTTTTCTATCGAAAAATGTCAAATTTGATCATTTTTGGCTTATTTATACTTAGTCTAGTCATAAAGGACCTCTATGTTTACATTTTGACTCACTTGGATCAAAATTTCAATGACGTGTATAGTCATGACTCTCTTGTTGGAAAATCGAAAATTTTCAACAAATGTTTTTTCTATCGAAAAATGTCAAATTTGATCATTTTTGGCTTATTTATACTTAGCCAGTCATAAAGGACCTCTATGTATACATTTTGACTTACTTGGATCAAAATTTCAATGACTTGTATAATCATGACATTCTAGTTGAAAAATCGAAAATTTTCAAAAAATGTTTTTTTCTATCGAAAAATGTCAAATTTGATCATTTTTGGCTTATTTATACTTAGTCCAGTCATAAAGGACCTCTATGTATACATTTTGACTTACTTGGATCAAAATTTCAATGATTTGTGTAGTCATGACATTCTAGTTGTAAAATCGGAAATTTTCAAAAAATGTTTATTCTATCGAAAAATGTCAAATTTGATCATTTTTGGCTTGTTTATACTTAGTCCAGTCATAAAGGACCTCTATGTATACATTTTGACTAACTTGGATCAAAATTTCAATGATTTGTATAATCATGACATTCTAGTTGTAAAATCGGAAATTTCCAAAAATGTTTTTTCTATCGAAAAATGTAATATTTGAGCATTTTTGGCTTATTTATACTTAGTCCAGTCATAAAGGACCTCTATGTATACATCTTGACTTACTTGGATCAAAATTGCAATGATTTGTACAGTCATGACTCTCTTGTTGAAAAATCGCAAATTTTCAAAAAATGTTTTTTCTATACAAAAATGTTAAATTTGATCATTTTTGGCTTATTTATACTTAGTCCAGTCATAAAGGACCTCTATGTATACATTTTGACTAACTTGGATCAAAATTTCAATGATTTGTATAATCATGACATTCTAGTTGTAAAATCGGAAATTTTCAAAAAATGTTTTTTCTATCGAAAAATGTCAAATTTGATCATTTTTGGCTTATTTATACTTAGTCCAGTCATAAAGGACCTCTATGTATACATTTTGACTTACTTGGATCAAAATTTCAATGATTTGTGTAGTCATGACATTCTAGTTGTAAAATCGGAAATTTTCAAAAAATGTTTTTTCTATCGAAAAATGTCAAATTTGATCATTTTTGGCTTATTTATACTTAGTCCAGTCATAAAGGACTTCTATGTATACATTTTGACTAACTTGGATCAAAATTTCAATGATTTGTATAATCATGACATTCTAGTTGTAAAATCGGAAATTTTCAAAAAATGTTTTTTCTATCGAAAAATGTAATATTTGAGCATTTTTGGCTTATTTATACTTAGTCCAGTCATAAAGGACCTCTATGTATACATCTTGACTTACTTGGATCAAAATTGCAATGATTTGTACAGTCATGACTCTCTTGTTGAAAAATCGCAAATTTTCAAAAAATGTTTTTTCTATACAAAAATGTTAAATTTGATCATTTTTGGCTTATTTATACTTAGTCCAGTCATAAAGGACCTCTATGTATACATTTTGACTAACTTGGATCAAAATTTCAATGATTTGTATAATCATGACATTCTAGTTGTAAAATCGGAAATTTTCAAAAAATGTTTTTTCTATCGAAAAATGTCATATTTGATCATTTTTGGCTTATTTATACTTAGTCCAGTCATAAAGGACCTCTATGTATGCATCTTGACTTACTTGGATCAAAATTGCAATGATTTGTACAGTCATGACTCTCTTGTTGAAAAATCGAAAATTTTCAAAAAATGTTTTTTCTATACAAAAATGTCAAATTTGATCATTTTTGGCTTATTTATACTTAGTCCAGTCATAAAGGACCTCTATGTATACATTTTGACTAACTTGGATCAAAATGTCAATGATTTGTATAATCATGACATTCTAGTTGTAAAATCGGAAATTTTCAAAAAATGTTTTCTTATCGAAAAAAGTCAAATTTGATCATTTTTGGCTTATTTATACTTAGTCCAGTCATAAAGGAACTCTATGTATACATTTTGACTTACTTGGATCAAAATTTCAATGATTTGTATAGTCATGACTCTCTTGTGGAAAAATCGAAAATTTTCAAAAATGTTTTTTCTATCGAAAAATGTCAAATTTGATCATTTTTGGCTTATTTATACTTAGTCTAGTCATAAAGGACCTCTATGTATACATTTTGACTCACTTGGATCAAAATTTCAATGATGTGTATAGTCATGACTCTCTTGTTGGAAAATCGAAAATTTTCCACAAATGTTTTTTCTATCGAAAAATGTCAAATTTGATCATTTTTGGCTTATTTATACTTAGTCCAGTCATAAAGGACCTCTATGTATACATTTTGACTAACTTGGATCAAAATTTCAATGATTTGTATAGTCATGACTCTCTTGTTGTAAAATCGCAAATTTTCAAAAAATGTTTTTTCTATCGAAAAATGTCAAATTTGATCATTTTTGGCTTATTTATACTTAGTCCAGTCATAAAGGACCTCTATGTATACATTTTGACTTACTTGGATCAAAATTTAAATGATTTGTATAGTCATGACTCTCTTGTTGAAAAATCGAAAATTTTCAAAAAATGTTTTATTATCGAAAAATGTCAAATTTGATCATTTTTGGCTTATTTATACTTAGTCCAGTCATAAAGGAACTCTATGTATACATTTTGACTTACTTGGATCAAAATTGCAATGATTTGTACAGTCATGACTCTCTTGTTGAAAAATCGAAAATTTTCAAAAAATTTTTTTTTATACAAAAATGTCAAATTTGATCATTTTTGGCTTATTTGTACTTAGTCCAGTCATAAAGGACCTCTATGTATACATTTTGACTAACTTGGATCAAAATTTCAATGATTTGTATAATCATGACATTCTAGTTGTAAAATCGGAAATTTTCAAAAAATGTTTTTTTATCGAAAAATGTCAAATTTGATCATTTTTGGCTTATTTATACTTAGTCCAGTCGTAAAGGAACTCTATGTATACATTTTGACTTACTTGGATCAAAATTGCAATGATTTGTACAGTCATGACTCTCTTGTTGAAAAATCGAAAATTTTCAAAAAATTTTTTTTTATACAAAAATGTCAAATTTGATCATTTTTGGCTTATTTGTACTTAGTCCAGTCATAAAGGACCTCTATGTATACATTTTGACTAACTTGGATCAAAATTTCAATGATTTGTATAATCATGACATTCTAGTTGTAAAATCGGAAATTTTCAAAAAATGTTTTTTTATCGAAAAATGTCAAATTTGATCATTTTTGGCTTATTTATACTTAGTCCAGTCATAAAGGAACTCTATGTATACATTTTGACTTACTTGGATCAAAATTTCAATGATTTGTATCGTCATGACTCTCTTGTTGTAAAATCGCAAATTTTCAAAAAATGTTTTTTCTATCGAAAAATGTCAAATTTGATCATTTTTGGCTTATTTATACTTAGTCCAGTCATAAAGGACCTCTATGTATACATTTTGACTTACTTGGATCAAAATTTAAATGATTTGTATAGTCATGACTCTCTTGTTGAAAAATCGAAAATTTTCAAAAAATGTTTTATTATCGAAAAATGTCAAATTTGATCATTTTTGGCTTATTTATACTTAGTCCAGTCATAAAGGAACTCTATGTATACATTTTGACTTACTTGGATCAAAATTGCAATGATTTGTACAGTCATGACTCTCTTGTTGAAAAATCGAAAATTTTCAAAAAATTTTTTTTTATACAAAAATGTCAAATTTGATCATTTTTGGCTTATTTGTACTTAGTCCAGTCATAAAGGACCTCTATGTATACATTTTGACTAACTTGGATCAAAATTTCAATGATTTGTATAATCATGACATTCTAGTTGTAAAATCGGAAATTTTCAAAAAATGTTTTTTTATCGAAAAATGTCAAATTTGATCATTTTTGGCTTATTTATACTTAGTCCAGTCGTAAAGGAACTCTATGTATACATTTTGACTTACTTGGATCAAAATTGCAATGATTTGTACAGTCATGACTCTCTTGTTGAAAAATCGCAAATTTTCAAAAAATGTTTTTTCTATCGAAAAATGTCAAATTTGATCATTTTTGGCTTATTTATACTTAGTCCAGTCATAAAGGACCTCTATGTATACATTTTGACTTATTTGGATCAAAATTTAAATGATTTGTATAGTCATGACTCTCTTGTTGAAAAATCGGAAATTTTCAAAAAATGTTTTTTTATCGAAAAATGTCAAATTTGATCATTTTTGGCTTATTTATACTTAGTCCAGTCATAAAGGAACTCTATGTATACATTTTGACTTACTTGGATCAAAATTTCAATGATTTGTATCGTCATGACTCTCTTGTTGTAAAATCGCAAATTTTCAAAAAATGTTTTTTCTATCGAAAACTGTCAAATTTGATCATTTTTGGCTTATTTATACTTAGTCCAGTCATAAAGGACCTCTATGTATACATTTTGACTACCTTGGATCAAAATTTCAATGATTTGTATAATTATGACATTCTAGTTGTAAAATCGGAAATTTTCAAAAAATGTTTTTTTATCGAAAAATGTCAAATTTGATCATTTTTGGCTTATTTATACTTAGTCCAGTCATAAAGGAACTCTATGTATACATTTTGACTTACTTGGATCAAAATTGCAATGATTTGTACAGTCATGACTCTCTTGTTGAAAAATCGCAAATTTTCAAAAAATGTTTTTTCTATCGAAAAATGTCAAATTTGATCATTTTTGGCTTATTTATACTTAGTCCAGTCATAAAGGACCTCTATGTATACATTTTGACTTATTTGGATCAAAATTTAAATGATTTGTATAGTCATGACTCTCTTGTTGAAAAATCGGAAATTTTCAAAAAATGTTTTTTTATCGAAAAATGTCAAATTTGATCATTTTTGGCTTATTTATACTTAGTCCAGTCATAAAGGACCTCTATGTATACATTTTGACTCACTTGGATCAAAATTTCAATGATTTGTATAGTCATGACTCTCTTGTTGGAAAATCGAAATTTTTCAAAAAATGTTTTTTCTATCGAAAAATGTAAAACTTGATCATTTTTGGCTTATTTATACTTAGTCCAGTCATAAAGGACCTCTATGTATATATTTTGACTTACTTGGATCAAAATTTCAATGATTTGTATAGTCATGACTCTCTTGTTGAAAAATCGAAAATTTTCAAAAAATGTTTTTTTCTATCGAAAAATGTAAAATTTGATCATTTTTGGCTTATTTATACTTAGTCCAGTCATAAAGGACCTCTATGTATACATTTTGACTAACTTGGATCAAAATTTCAATGATTTGTATAATCATGACATTCTAGTTGTAAAATCGGAAATTTTCAAAAAATGTTTTTTCTATCGAAAAATGTCATATTTGATCATTTATGGCTTATTTATACTTAGTCCAGTCATAAAGGACCTCTATGTATACATCCTGACTTACTTGGATCAAAATTGCAATGATTTGTACAGTCATGACTCTCTTGTTGAAAAATCGAAAATTTTCAAAAAATGTTTTTTCTATACAAAAATGTCAAATTTGATCATTTTTGGCTTATTTATACTTAGTCCAGTCATAAAGGACCTCTATGTATACATTTGGACTAACTTGGATCAAAATTTCAATGATTTGTATAATCATGACATTCTAGTTGTAAAATCGGAAATTTTCAAAAAATGTTTTTTTATCGAAAAATGTCAAATTTGATCATTTTTGGCTTATTTATACTTAGTCCAGTCATAAAGGAACTCTATATATACATTTTGACTTACTTGGATCAAAATTTCAATGATTTGTATAGTCATGACTCTCTTGTTGAAAAATCGAAAATTTTCAAAAATGTTTTTTCTATCGAAAAATGTCAAATTTGATCATTTTTGGCTTATTTATACTTAGTCTAGTCATAAAGGACCTCTATGTATACTATTTGACTCACTTGGATCAAAATTTCAATGATGTGTATAGTCATGACTCTCTTGTTGGAAAATCGAAAATTTTCCACAAATGTTTTTTCTATCGAAAAATGTCAAATTTGATCATTTTTGGCTTATTTATACTTAGTCCAGTCATAAAGGACCTCTATGTATACATTTTGACTAACTTGGATCAAAATTTCAATGATTTGTATCGTCATGACTCTCTTGTTGTAAAATCGCAAATTTTCAAAAAATGTTTTTTCTATCGAAAAATGTCAAATTTGATCATTTTTGGCTTATTTATACTTAGTCCAGTCATAAAGGACCTCTATGTATACATTTTGACTTACTTGGATCAAAATTTAAATGATTTGTATAGTCATGACTCTCTTGTTGAAAAATCGAAAATTTTCAAAAAATGTTTTATTATCGAAAAATGTCAAATTTGATCATTTTTGGCTTATTTATACTTAGTCCAGTCATAAAGGAACTCTATGTATACATTTTGACTTACTTGGATCAAAATTGCAATGATTTGTACAGTCATGACTCTCTTGTTGAAAAATCGAAAATTTTCAAAAAATGTTTTTTCTATACAAAAATGTCAAATTTGATCATTTTTGGCTTATTTATACTTAGTCCAGTCATAAAGGACCTCTATGTATACATTTTGACTAACTTGGATCAAAATTTCAATGATTTGTATCGTCATGACTCTCTTGTTGTAAAATCGCAAATTTTCAAAAAATGTTTTTTCTATCGAAAACTGTCAAATTTGATCATTTTTGGCTTATTTATACTTAGTCCAGTCATAAAGGACCTCTATGTATACATTTTGACTACCTTGGATCAAAATTTCAATGATTTGTATAATTATGACATTCTAGTTGTAAAATCGGAAATTTTCAAAAAATGTTTTTTTATCGAAAAATGTCAAATTTGATCATTTTTGGCTTATTTATACTTAGTCCAGTCATAAAGGAACTCTATGTATACATTTTGACTTACTTGGATCAAAATTGCAATGATTTGTACAGTCATGACTCTCTTGTTGAAAAATCGCAAATTTTCAAAAAATGTTTTTTCTATCGAAAAATGTCAAATTTGATCATTTTTGGCTTATTTATACTTAGTCCAGTCATAAAGGACCTCTATGTATACATTTTGACTTATTTGGATCAAAATTTAAATGATTTGTATAGTCATGACTCTCTTGTTGAAAAATCGGAAATTTTCAAAAAATGTTTTTTTATCGAAAAATGTCAAATTTGATCATTTTTGGCTTATTTATACTTAGTCCAGTCATAAAGGACCTCTATGTATACATTTTGACTCACTTGGATCAAAATTTCAATGATTTGTATAGTCATGACTCTCTTGTTGGAAAATCGAAATTTTTCAAAAAATGTTTTTTCTATCGAAAAATGTAAAACTTGATCATTTTTGGCTTATTTATACTTAGTCCAGTCATAAAGGACCTCTATGTATATATTTTGACTTACTTGGATCAAAATTTCAATGATTTGTATAGTCATGACTCTCTTGTTGAAAAATCGAAAATTTTCAAAAAATGTTTTTTCTATCGAAAAATGTAAAATTTGCTCATTTTTGGCTTATTTATACTTAGTCCAGTCATAAAGGACCTCTATGTATACATTTTGACTAACTTGGATCAAAATTTCAATGATTTGTATAATCATGACATTCTAGTTGTAAAATCGGAAATTTTCAAAAAATGTTTTTTCTATCGAAAAATGTCATATTTGATCATTTATGGCTTATTTATACTTAGTCCAGTCATAAAGGACCTCTATGTATACATCCTGACTTACTTGGATCAAAATTGCAATGATTTGTACAGTCATGACTCTCTTGTTGAAAAATCGAAAATTTTCAAAAAATGTTTTTTCTATACAAAAATGTCAAATTTGATCATTTTTGGCTTATTTATACTTAGTCCAGTCATAAAGGACCTCTATGTATACATTTGGACTAACTTGGATCAAAATTTCAATGATTTGTATAATCATGACATTCTAGTTGTAAAATCGGAAATTTTCAAAAAATGTTTTTTTATCGAAAAATGTCAAATTTGATCATTTTTGGCTTGTTTATACTTAGTCCAGTCATAAAGGAACTCTATATATACATTTTGACTTACTTGGATCAAAATTTCAATGATTTGTATAGTCATGACTCTCTTGTTGAAAAATCGAAAATTTTCAAAAATGTTTTTTCTATCGAAAAATGTCAAATTTGATCATTTTTGGCTTATTTATACTTAGTCTAGTCATAAAGGACCTCTATGTATACTATTTGACTCACTTGGATCAAAATTTCAATGATGTGTATAGTCATGACTCTCTTGTTGGAAAATCGAAAATTTTCCACAAATGTTTTTTCTATCGAAAAATGTCAAATTTGATCATTTTTGGCTTATTTATATTTAGTCCAGTCATAAAGGACCTCTATGTATACATTTTGACTAACTTGGATCAAAATTTCAATGATTTGTATCGTCATGACTCTCTTGTTGTAAAATCGCAAATTTTCAAAAAATGTTTTTTCTATCGAAAAATGTCAAATTTGATCATTTTTGGCTTATTTATACTTAGTCCAGTCATAAAGGACCTCTATGTATACATTTTGACTTACTTGGATCAAAATTTAAATGATTTGTATAGTCATGACTCTCTTGTTGAAAAATCGAAAATTTTCAAAAAATGTTTTATTATCGAAAAATGTCAAATTTGATCATTTTTGGCTTATTTATACTTAGTCCAGTCATAAAGGAACTCTATGTATACATTTTGACTTACTTGGATCAAAATTGCAATGATTTGTACAGTCATGACTCTCTTGTTGAAAAATCGAAAATTTTCAAAAAATGTTTTTTCTATACAAAAATGTCAAATTTGATCATTTTTGGCTTATTTGTACTTAGTCCAGTCATAAAGGACCTCTATGTATACATTTTGACTAACTTGGATCAAAATTTCAATGATTTGTATAATCATGACATTCTAGTTGTAAAATCGGAAATTTTCAAAAAATGTTTTTTTATCGAAAAATGTCAAATTTGATCATTTTTGGCTTATTTATACTTAGTCCAGTCATAAAGGAACTCTATGTATACATTTTGACTTACTTGGATCAAAATTGCAATGATTTGTACAGTCATGACTCTCTTGTTGAAAAATCGCAAATTTTCAAAAAATGTTTTTTCTATCGAAAAATGTCAAATTTGATCATTTTTGGCTTATTTATACTTAGTCCAGTCATAAAGGACCTCTATGTATACATTTTGACTTATTTGGATCAAAATTTAAATGATTTGTATAGTCATGACTCTCTTGTTGAAAAATCGGAAATTTTCAAAAAATGTTTTTTTATCGAAAAATGTCAAATTTGATCATTTTTGGCTTATTTATACTTAGTCCAGTCATAAAGGAACTCTATGTATACATTTTGACTTACTTGGATCAAAATTTCAATGATTTGTATCGTCATGACTCTCTTGTTGTAAAATCGCAAATTTTCAAAAAATGTTTTTTCTATCGAAAAATGTAAAATTTGATCATTTTTGGCTTATTTATACTTAGTCCAGTCATAAAGGACCTCTATGTATACATTTTGACTAACTTGGATCAAAATTTCAATGATTTGTATAATCATGACATTCTAGTTGTAAAATCGGAAATTTTCAAAAAATGTTTTTTCTATCGAAAAATGTCATATTTGATCATTTTTGGCTTATTTATACTTAGTCCAGTCATAAAGGACCTCTATGTATACATCCTGACTTACTTGGATCAAAATTGCAATGATTTGTACAGTCATGACTCTCTTGTTGAAAAATCGAAAATTTTCAAAAAATGTTTTTTCTATACAAAAATGTCAAATTTGATCATTTTTGGCTTATTTATACTTAGTCCAGTCATAAAGGACCTCTATGTATACATTTGGACTAACTTGGATCAAAATTTCAATCATTTGTATAATCATGACATTCTAGTTGTAAAATCGGAAATTTTCAAAAAATGTTTTTTTATCGAAAAATGTCAAATTTGATCATTTTTGGCTTATTTATACTTAGTCCAGTCATAAAGGAACTCTATGTATACATTTTGACTTACTTGGATCAAAATTTCAATGATTTGTATAGTCATGACTCTCTTGTTGAAAAATCGAAAATTTTCAAAAATGTTTTTTCTATCGAAAAATGTCAAATTTGATCATTTTTGGCTTATTTATACTTAGTCTAGTCATAAAGGACCTCTATGTTTACATTTTGACTCACTTGGATCAAAATTTCAATGACGTGTATAGTCATGACTCTCTTGTTGGAAAATCGAAAATTTTCAACAAATGTTTTTTCTATCGAAAAATGTCAAATTTGATCATTTTTGGCTTATTTATACTTAGTCCAGTCATAAAGGACCTCTATGTATACATTTTGACTAACTTGGATCAAAATTTCAATGATTTGTATAATCATGACATTCTAGTTGAAAAATCGAAAATTTTCAAAAAATGTTTTTTCTATCGAAAAATGTCAAATTTGATCATTTTTGGCTTATTTATACTTAGTCCAGTCATAAAGGACCTCTATGTATACATTTTGACTTACTTGGATCAAAATTTCAATGATTTGTGTAGTCATGACATTCTAGTTGTAAAATCGGAAATTTTCAAAAATTGTTTTTTCTATCGAAAAATGTCAAATTTGATCATTTTTGGCTTATTTATACTTAGTCCAGTCATAAAGGACCTCTATGTATACATTTTGACTAACTTGGATCAAAATTTCAATGATTTGTATAATCATGACATTCTAGTTGTAAAATCGGAAATTTTCAAAAAATGTTTTTTCTATCGAAAAATGTAATATTTGAGCATTTTTGGCTTATTTATACTTAGTCCAGTCATAAAGGACCTCTATGTATACATCTTGACTTACTTGGATCAAAATTGCAATGATTTGTACAGTCATGACTCTCTTGTTGAAAAATCGCAAATTTTCAAAAAATGTTTTTTCTATACAAAAATGTTAAATTTGATCATTTTTGGCTTATTTATACTTAGTCCAGTCATAAAGGACCTCTATGTATACATTTTGACTAACTTGGATCAAAATTTCAATGATTTGTATAATCATGACATTCTAGTTGTAAAATCGGAAATTTTCAAAAAATGTTTTTTTATCGAAAAATGTCAAATTTGATCATTTTTGGCTTATTTATACTTAGTCCAGTCATAAAGGACCTCTATGTATACATTTTGACTAACTTGGATCAAAATTTCAATGATTTGTATAATCATGACATTCTAGTTGTAAAATCGAAAATTTTCAAAAATGTTTTTTCTATCGAAAAATGTCAAATTTGATCATTTTTGGCTTATTTATACTTAGTCTAGTCATAAAGGACCTCTATGTATACATTTTGACTCACTTGGATCGAAATTTCAATGATGTGTATAGTCATGACTCTCTTGTTGGAAAATCGAAAATTTTCCACAAATGTTTTTTCTATCGAAAAATGTCAAATTTGATCATTTTTGGCTTATTTATACTTAGTCCAGTCATAAAGGACCTCTATGTATACATTTTGACTAACTTGGATCAAAATTTCAATGATTTGTATCGTCATGACTCTCTTGTTGTAAAATCGCAAATTTTCAAAAAATGTTTTTTCTATCGAAAAATGTCAAATTTGATCATTTTTGGCTTATTTATACTTAGTCCAGTCATAAAGGACCTCTATGTATACATTTTGACTTACTTGGATCAAAATTTAAATGATTTGTATAGTCATGACTCTCTTGTTGAAAAATCGAAAATTTTCAAAAAATGTTTTATTATCGAAAAATGTCAAATTTGATCATTTTTGGCTTATTTATACTTAGTCCAGTCATAAAGGACCTCTATGTATACATTTTGACTTATTTGGATCAAAATTTAAATGATTTGTATAGTCATGACTCTCTTGTTGAAAAATCGAAAATTTTCAAAAAATGTTTTTTCTATACAAAAATGTCAAATTTGATCATTTTTGGCTTATTTGTACTTAGTCCAGTCATAAAGGACCTCTATGTATACATTTTGACTAACTTGGATCAAAATTTCAATGATTTGTATAATCATGACATTCTAGTTGTAAAATCGGAAATTTTCAAAAAATGTTTTTTTATCGAAAAATGTCAAATTTGATCATTTTTGGCTTATTTATACTTAGTCCAGTCATAAAGGAACTCTATGTATACATTTTGACTTACTTGGATCAAAATTTCAATGATTTGTATCGTCATGACTCTCTTGTTGTAAAATCGCAAATTTTCAAAAAATGTTTTTTCTATCGAAAAATGTCAAATTTGATCATTTTTGGCTTATTTATACTTAGTCCAGTCATAAAGGACCTCTATGTATACATTTTGACTTATTTGGATCAAAATTTAAATGATTTGTATAGTCATGACTCTCTTGTTGAAAAATCGAAAATTTTCAAAAAATGTTTTTTCTATCGAAAAATGTCAAATTTGATCATTTTTGGCTTATTTATACTTAGTCTAGTCATAAAGGACCTCTATGTATACATTTTGACTTACTTGTGAAGCAAAATAGAAAATAAAAAAAATTACCCATGATGGGGTTATCAGAAAATGAGAATATCAAAATTAAGTGTAAACTAGTTACGAGTTACGAAGTTAAGAAATATGCTAAGGGCCCACCCATACAGTTTTCCGGGATAATTGTACTATTTAGAGCCACCCTGATTTTTAAACTGACAGGTCCAGAGGTTAAGAAGATCAGAACTTGAATGCATGTTTGGTGTTCAAAGCAAAGGCTTCATTTCTTTACTTTCCAAAAGTTACCGTATGGATTTAAATTTCACATCTATAAAACAAAATGTCAAAAAGGAAAGATTTAAACAATATTAAAGATAATTTTAAACTTGAAAGATATTTTATATAAACACAATCAAATACAAACTTAACGCGTTAAGCGTCATTATGAAAATCTACAAGGCATAGAAATTGAACACATTAAGTGTTTACTGAATAACATAAATCAAATATTTAACAAATACACAAAATTTAAAGTGTTTTACAAATAAAGATTAGTAAATTCTTAGTCATTTTAACCTAGAAATCTTAAATAAACTTATATCAAAGTTTAAATGGATGCATAATATATTGAAACCAAAAACCTTTCAAACTATCTCCAAAAATCCAATAATTATAATAAATTAATACATACCAGATAATTTAATAAAAATTCACTGTTTGCTCACATATTATTTTAAGTATGCCGCATGCTAATAATTTAAAATTGTATTTAAAGAATGGGATCCATTACTGTTTTACATTGTCGATGCTCGCTGTTCGATAGCCCAAGTCGAAGAGAGCATTGTCATCATACTTCAACCAGTAGCTTAGTAAATTAATTCGCGCATCAATCATTGCGCATAAGAAAGTAGTTCTAATATGTTTGTTCGTAATTTATGTACTTTAACCGACATAAATTACGGAACATTCCCCAAGAGTCAGGAAAAAAAATTTTTTTTTTTTTGAAAAAAAAAAAAAAATTTTTAAAGCAATCACCCTACGTATAAAGAAAGCAAGAAAATTCGCCCCAAATTAATCATTCAACGATATGCATCCATTTTCACATTTGTATAACTAAGTATAAACTATAATTTAAGAAAAACGATTAATAGAATTTTAGACAACCTTAACTAGAATCTATGATACAATTTAAATAACAAATTTAAGAAAAACTTCTAACAATCATAAGGAATTTTTAAGCTTTAACAAAACATTATTAAATTATCAAAATTTTCAATAACATATTTCAATCTAACTATCTCTTAATAAACAATTTTCACATTAATTATAAACCATAAATTTAAGAAAGAAAGGTACAATTATATCAATAACTAAGCGAATCATAGACAATCTTAATTAGAATCTTATAATACAATTTAAATAACAAGTTTAAGAAAAACCTCCAACAATCATAAAGAATTTTTAAGCTTTAACAAAAACTTCCCTAGCTTTCAATACTTTTAATAAAATATTAAAAACTTTAAGTATACTTCAGACAACCTTAATTAGCAATCTATAATACAATTTAAGTCACAAATTTAAGAAAAAAATTTCCAAAAATCATAAAGAATTTTTAAGCTTTAACAAATTAACTTTTTAAGAAAAATTTTAAATAAATATTTTAAATTTATAACTATACGTACAAAGAAAAATTCACGTTGTATTTTTACAAAAAAAAAAAAAAAAAAATGATACGATAACCTTTACAAGGACAAGAAAAGAACAAATTACACCTCTGACATTTTTAGAGGGTTGAAACGAAAATACAAATGTCAATTGACGAAAGGAAAGGAAGAAAATTGTTTTTTTTTTTTTTTTTTTTAAACGGGTATGCCTTCATCATGATCCGATTTACAATTTTAATTATAAGATTCAAAAAGAATTATTTAGAATTATACAATGTCAACTGACGAAAAGAAAGGAAGAAAATTGCTTTTTTAAACAGGCATGTCTTCATCATGATCCTGATATACAATTTTACTTATAAGATTCAAAAAATTATTTAAAATTATCGAAAGTGTTGAATTCCTACTTTACATATACAAATTTACTTAACAAGGAAAACTTAAATTATTGCACTCGTTATGTTTAAAATTTAGATTAAGAGTTAATTCGCACCATTATATTAAACCACCTTTATGTCACTTTGCTCTTTATACGTATAGCTGATATAGTTAAACTTCCAGAGTACAACTGTTAATAGCACTTAGAAAATCATACACTAGGCAAATTACAAAATCAATGTGTCAAACTGCATACTATATGTTAAATTTTTAACATACATAATTCAACATTCAAAGTATCTTCTCAACGGTCAGGCAATCAGTTATCATTAATGTTATATCGATTGCATAAAAATTGACGCCAACATCCAAACACGAATATACACACATGTATCATGGTAAGTTGTTTATTGTGACGAAAAATATACAAAATTTTCCATCGAATTTTATGTATCCAAATATAATTATGCATAATCCATCTTGTAAAACTTAATAATCCATCTCCATAAATGAAAATAATTGCCGTAAGTGTATGAAATTTCAAATCGTTATCTATTACCAGATTCGTGTATTTTTGACAACTACATTTGTGTCAATGACGTTTAATAAAGATGAGGTTATGTTACAGTTTTTTTTGAAGAATTTGATGCTTAATTTATTTGTTATTAAAGTATGATGATTAATTTATTTGTTATTAAAGTATAATTATTTGAGTGCGAAAATTTAAAGGAAAATAAATTCAGTCAAGCCTTTTCCCTTCTTTGGCTGAAAATTATTTTATTCATTTAACTCCTAGTAAAGTGTAAAATTATAAACATTGTATTTGTTTAAATACACCAAGGTACACAAAAATATTTTTTTTAAGAAACGGTAAGTTTTTAAGAAAAGAAAAAGACTTGATTTTTACAATAAGTTTTTACATTATGCAATAAAATATTTGATTTGTAGGAATTCAAACAAAAGAAAAATCAAAATTAAAAAAAAAAAAAAATATACTAGACGTTATTTGAATTTTTCCGCTCTTCAACTAGGAAAATGAACAGTTTATCTAAAGAAATCCCTACTCCAACAAACAAAAGTTTTTCCTTTTATTTACTAAAGGAAAATACATCCGCGATATGGGAAAAATTCCTTCAGACAACGTTTAACTAAAAGTTAATATTACGGATCTCTATGGAAAATTCTTGTACAATATATTATAAGTGAACAATTTTAGAAAATATACCAGTTTCTTTTTCAGAAATATCTCTGTACAATATCGTGAAACGGAATGAGATAGATTATGAAAATATTGAAGTGTATAATTTAAAAATTTTCGGAAAGAACTATTCTTTTCACCCGATTTTTACCCCACGAACATACACAAAAGACCATCCTGAATAAAGAAATATATGACATTTAAACCCGACAGGACGTCACGGTAAATGAATTTGCAATATTCCGAACTTTTTCTGTGATTCTCGTAGAGACAAATAGTGTTGAGATAAATAGCCCTAGCTAATAACAGTTTAGACACCGAAATATGAAATTATTTATTTATTTATTTTTTTTTTTTTTTTAAATTATCAACATTGTATAAATTTTACGAAAAAAATTAAAGTTTGAAAAGAATAAAGCAATTTATAAATAACTCAATGTTTTCATTAATTTACAACCTTGATGAACCAGTTCCCTCCCCCAGATATATATCGTTAAATAAGTATTAGTATCCTTTAGGATAATGTAATTATCTAGTACTATGATGGACAGGTTTAAGATGTGTCACATGGCACTTTTTAATTTCGTTTGTATTACTATGTTTTACTTGTACAGAAGACGGTGTATTAAACTTTGTAATCACATATGGACCCGAAAATCTAACAGCGAATTTTTTATCAGTATCAAAAGTCGAAGATGGTTCCATGTTTTTAACCATAACAGTATCACCTATTTTTAGATTTGATTGAATAGGATAATCTTTATACTTCTTTAAAGCTTTTACGTTCGCGTCATGAATCGCGACCTTCACATCATCTATAGAAAAATAGTTTTCAGCCAAATTAATACTATACGCTAAATCGAAAGGAGTTTTCAAATCTCTACCCAGAAAAACTTTTGCTGGTGTCGTATCAATAGAAGAATGGTACGTACGGTTGTAATTGAAAGTCACAGATTTCAATAATTCTGACCAATACTTATGATTTAAATCTTCCATTTTTAAAACAGAGGATAAGTTTATTTTAATATTTCTATTGACGCGTTCTGAAAGATTGCTTTGTGCGTTATAGGCTGAAATGAATACCGGTCGTACAGCGCATTTCATTAGGTAATCATTGTACAAATTTGACCTAAAATTCGGAGCGTTATCAGAAATAACAAAATCCACGTAACCATATTGACAAAATATATTTTTTAAATTTTTAACTGTTACAGCTGCCGTAACCCTACGAGTGGGAATTGTAATTAGAAATTTGGAAAATCCATCCATGGCTACAAAAATGTATTTAAAATTTTCCACGGAATTTATTAATGGTCCAATATAATCGATATACAAATGTGTCCAAACATTTTCTGGGGATATATATGTTGGTTTAACGACCATTGATTTATTGTGTGGTTTCATGACCGCACAGATATTGCATTTATTAACAAAATTTTTAACCGACTGAAATAGATTTTTACACCAGAATCTTTTGGCTATATCTCTGTACAGTTTAGTAATACCGGAATGAGATAGATTATGAAAATACTGAAGTGTATAATTTAGAAAATTATCGGGAAGAACTATTCTTTTCACACGATTTTTACCCACGAATTTACACAAAAGACCATCCCGAATAAGGAAATCTTTGACAAATCTTAAACCCGACTCGATGTCACGGTAAACGAATTTGCAATATTCTGAATTTTTCTGTGATTCTCGTAGAGATAAATAACCTTGCGGTTCTGTGTGAATAATATTAGATACTAACAGTTTAGACTCCGAAATATGAACTTTTTTTAAATTATCAAATATCTTTCTCGCTTTGTTCGAAAATACGCGACAAAGTATCTGCTATAACATTATCTTTACCTCGAATTTGTACTATAGAAAATTTAAACCTACTCAAATGTAAACCTACTTTAAACCTACTCTAAAATCCATCTACTAAGTTTATTAAAAGTTTGTGGTGTTTTAAAGAGCCAAACTAAGGCTGAACAATCAGTTTCTAATGAAAATTCCCTGTCCAAAAGGTAATCTTTAAAATGCGCTAGGGCCTTGACCACAGCGAGTAATTCCAATTCGTGCGCACTGTAGCGAATTTCCGCTCCTTGTAATTTTTTTGAAAAATATTCAATAGGATGTCTGCCGTCCACAAAATCTTGTGACAATGTTGCCGAAATACCGAAAGAAGACGCATCAGTAGTAACAATAAAACGTAAATTAAAATCTGGGAAACGTAATAAAGGGGGAGATATTAAAGCTTTTTTAAGTTGTTGAAAGGCTGTATGATGACTCTGATCGATTTTGAACTTAGCGTTTTTCTTTTTGAGACAATTAAAGGGATTAACAATTGAGCTAAAGTTTGGAATAAACTTAGCATAAAAAGCACACATACCCACGAACTTTTGTACCTCCTTAAGATTTCTCGGAAAAGGTAGAGTATTTATCGCTGCACATTTTTCTGGATCAGGTAATTTTCCCATATTACTGACAACATGTCCTAAAAGTCTTAAGCGTGTCATACATAAACGAAGTTTTTTAGGATTAATTGTTAAATTTAGTTCCTGGAAACGTTTAAACACTCTTGACAGCTGAGAAATATGCTCATCCAAGTTATCTGAGTAAATAATCAAATCATCATAATACTGTAGGAAAAAACCTTCTTTCCGAAAGTCAGAAAATTCTAAATACCTATTAAGAAATAATAGTAATAGTAATAAATACCTATTAAGAGCTTGAGAGGAATTTACCATACCAAAAGGGACCACATTAAAACGATACTGGCCAAAGGGGGTTACAATCGCAGTGATATCGCGAGACTCAGGAGCTAAGGGAATTTGATAAAAGCTGCTACTCATGTCCAAACTGGAATAGTACTTAGACGAACACAAGGAATCAAAAATCGAGTTCATTTTTACTCCTGTAAGCGGATCAAACTGTATTTTAGGGTTTACGAACCTATAATCGGCACATAAACGAACACCACTTTGTTTTGGAACGAAAAATACTGGTGTTCCCCAAGGGGAAATACATGGAGAAAGAATTTTCCAATCTACTAATTCTTGAATATGCGCCTCCAAAAGTTGCATTTTATCTTTAGGTAAATAGTACGGAGATTTTCGTAGAGGTTCGCTATCTTTTAAAATTAATTTATATTCAAAATTGCGAGCTAAACCCGGTTTATTAGATAAAACGGATGAAAACATAGATAAAACCTTATTTAAGCGTTCAGTTTAAGGTTGTGATAACACCGCTTGCACCTCTGAAATTAGATTACATAACTTTGAATTACTTTTATAAGATACAAATGGAACTTCAAAATCTGAATCAAACTGAAATTTGATTCTTGAGGTCGCAAAATTAATTAAAATACCCGTGTGAGTAAGAGTTTCAGATCCTATAATAACAGGAAAAGGGATATTATCCGCAATTAAAAAGGTAGATTTCCAAGAAAAATAGCCCAACTTAAAGGATAGTTTACACGCTTGCTTAAATTGCATAAAGTTAGAACCCGGTAACGTTGCCGTATATGAAACAGTTTCGAAATTAATTTTTATTGTTTTGAGTAAAGAATTGACTGCTTGTCGTGAAATAATATTACATGTGCTGCCCGAATCCAAAAGAGATAATAAAGATGTACAAGAAAAATTAAGATAAACCAAAGGCAAGTGTATAGAAAGGTTAGGGGAGTTAGAATTTAGTTTTTTGAATTACTCGAAATATTGTTTGGTAACGGTTGAGAAACCATTTCAGTAGTTGCTACAGAAGTTTGTCGCCTTTGAGGCCTTGTAGGGCAATCTGAAATATGATGATCAGGCGCTTTGCAATACGCACAGTTAGTGAAATTACTACGAGAACGATTTAAACTAGAAATTGATGTACTATTTGAAAAATTTGAAGCTTGTGCAATAGTATTTCTATGGCTACTAGTTGAAGCATTTATACCATAACTATTTGTAGGTGACCGAAAACTAGCACTTGGCAAAACAGTCGAATAGGAAGCAACATGGTTTTGTATTTGTTCGATTTTCAAAGCAAAAGAATCTAAATTTTCGAAATTACGTGGCATATCCATAGTTTTAATTAAATC
This sequence comes from Chrysoperla carnea, assembly GCF_905475395.1. Classification (NCBI taxonomy): domain Eukaryota; kingdom Metazoa; phylum Arthropoda; class Insecta; order Neuroptera; family Chrysopidae; genus Chrysoperla; species Chrysoperla carnea. The sequence continues at coordinate 57,770 of NW_025408295.1, forward strand.
ATATGTCTGTGAATTTACATGAGAAAATATAATACTAATTATTTCTTCTTGCGGAAATAACGGACAAATTACTCTAGCATATTTACGAATAGAAAGACAAAAACTGTAAAATTTTTCATTGAATCTCTGAGTTCGTCTCACAAAACGGTCTACTAAGGTTTGAATTTCTGGATAGGGGATACAAGCTATTAGACTATTTCTGATAATATTCCAAGGTAAATTCTGTACAATAAACTCAGACCATTTATGTCGTGAGTGCGCATTAACTTTCGCAATTAATGACCTTATTAAAATAGACTCTTTAATAATGCGAAGTGAAACTACTTCATCAACTTCAATTACGAAGTTCAAAATCGACTCAAAATTCAATACATCCAACACAGGAATTTCCTTAATGACATCATGGGGTCGAACAGATTCATTATTATTGTTACTACTGTGGTTTAGTTGCATTTGCGCATTTCTAGTCAATTCAGCAACAGAGTTCTGTTGTTGGTTAACGGCCAAGGATAAATTTCGTAACAAGTTTGTGGTTTCTTGTAAAAATAATGAAGTTTGTCTTAAAGGAGGACTCACCAAATCATCAATTCGCCTTCTTGCTCTTCTTAAGGTAGATAGTGGCGTACGTTGCCGTCTACGTGGACTAGTGCCTGGGATAGGTACTGCTGGTCCATCGGATTGTACTTCGGTAATTGATGACTCCATGGTACAAATATCAGATTAATAAATTTTACAGATGTAATTAATATGCACCCTATAAGAAAAAACTGTACATAAAATGTTCAACAAAAACTTAAAGAGAGAAAGAAAATACACCAGGTATTTTAAAAAAAAAATTTTTAATAGTATACATCAAGTTATCTATTAGAAAATCAACGCACAAAAGGTGCTTTAAATGAGAAAAAATCTCAATTTTAAGGTAAAAACTTAAAGAGAGGAAGAAAATACACGAGGTATTTTTCCAAAAAAAAAAAAAATATATTTAATAGTACAACATCAAGTTATCCATTAAAATATTAATGCACAAAAGGTGCTTTAAATGGGCAAAATCTCAAGTTTAATGTAAAAACTTAAAGAGAGGAAGCAAATACACGAGGTATTTTTCCAAAAAAAAAAAAAATATTTAATAGTACAACACCAAGTTATCCATTAAAATATTAATGCACAAAAGGTGCTTTAAATGAGAAAAAAATCTCAACTTTAAGGTAAAAACTTAAAGAGTGAAAGAAAATACACGAGGTATTTTCAAAAAAAAATTTTTAATAGAACAACATCAAGTTATCCATTAAACTATTAATGCACAAAAGGTGCTTTAAATGAGAAAAAATCTCAACTTTAAGGTAAAAACTTAAAGAGTGAAAGAAAATACACGAGGTATTTTCAAAAACAAAATTTTTTAATAGAACAACATCAAGTTATCCATTAAACTATTAATGCACAAAAGGTGCTTTAAATGAGAAAAAATCTCAACTTTAAGGTAAAAACTTAAAGAGTGAAAGAAAATACACGAGGTATTTTAAAAAAAAAAATTTTTTAATAGAACAACATCAAGTTATCCATTAAACTATTAATGCACAAAAGGTGCTTTAAATGAGAAAAAATCTCAACTTTAAGGTAAAAACTTAAAGAGTGAAAGAAAATACACGAGGTATTTTCAAAAAAAAATTTTTTTAATAGAACAACATCAAGTTATCCATTAAACTATTAATGCACAAAAGGTGCTTTAAATGGGCAAAATCTCAATTTTAAAGTATGAAAGGGAAAACAAAAATTAAATATCATAAGTAATGAGAATTAAATATCACATTAAGGGTTTGAGATAGAATTGAAAGATAAAATTTAGTGTAGATCAAAACGAAAATAAATTATCTAGTTTGATAACCGAAGAAATGTGTATATCCATCCGTTTACGGCAAATTTCGGTTATAAAACACCAAACATCCATCCATTTGGCTCGCTGCCAAATGAAGCAAAATAGAAAATAAAAAAAATTACCCATGATGGGGTTATCAGAAAATGAGAATATCAAAATTAAGTGTAAACGAGTTACGAGTTACGAAGTTAAGAAATATGCTAAGGGCCCACCCATACAGTTTTCCGGGATAATTGTACTATTTAGAGCCACCCTGATTTTTAAACTGACAGGTCCAGAGGTTAAGAAGATCAGAACTTGAATGCATGTTTGGTGTTCAAAGCAAAGGCTTCATTTCTTTACTTTCCAAAAGTTACCGTATGGATTTAAATTTCACATCTATAAAACAAAATGTCAAAAAGGAAAGATTTAAACAATATTAAAGATAATTTTAAACTTGAAAGATATTTTATATAAACACAATCAAATACAAACTTAACGCGTTAAGCGTCATTATGAAAATCTACAAGGCATAGAAATTGAACACATTAAGTGTTTACTGAATAACATAAATCAAATATTTAACAAATACACAAAATTTAAAGTGTTTTACAAATAAAGATTAGTAAATTCTAAGTCATTTTAACCTAGAAATCTTAAATAAACTTATATCAAAGTTTAAATGGATGCATAATATATTGAAACCAAAAACCTTTCAAACTATCTCCAAAAATCCAATAATTATAATAAATTAATACATACCAGATAATTTAATAAAAATTCACTGTTTGCTCACATATTATTTTAAGTATGCCGCATGCTAATAATTTAAAATTGTATTTAAAGAATGGGATCCATTACTGTTTTACATTGTCGATGCTCGCTGTTCGATAGCCCAAGTCGAAGAGAGCATTGTCATCATACTTCAACCAGTAGCTTAGTAAATTAATTCGCGCATCAATCATTGCGCATAAGAAAGAAGTTCTAATATGTTTGTTCGTAATTTATGTACTTTAACCGACATAAATTACGGAACACTTGGATCAAAATTTCAATGATTTGTATAGTCATGACTCTCTTGTTGAAAAATCGAAAATTTTCAAAAAATGTTTTTTCTATCGAAAAATTTAAATTTGATCAGTTTTGGCTTATTTAAACTTAGTCCAGTCATAAAGGACCTCTTTGTATACATTTTGACTAGCTTGGATCAAAATTTCAATGATTTGTATAGTCATGACATTCTAGTTGTAAAATCGGAAATTTTCAAAAAAAGTTTTTTCTATCGAAAAATGTCAAATTTGATCATTTTTGGCTTATTTATACTTAGTCCAGTCATAAAAGACCTCTATGTATACATTTTGACTTACTTGGATCAAAATTGCAATGATTTGTACAGTCATGACTCTCTTGTTGAAAAATCGAAAATTTTCAAAAAATGTTTTTTCTATACAAAAATGTCAAATTTGATCATTTTTGGCTTATTTATACTTAGTCCAGTCATAAAGGACCTCTATGTATACATTTTGACTTACTTATATCAAAATTTCAATGATTTGTATAGTCATGACTCTCTTGTTGAAAAATCGAAAATTTTCAAAAATGTTTTTTCTATCGAAAAATGTCAAATTTGATCATTTTTCGCTTATTTATACTTAGTCCAGTCATAAAGGACCTCTATGTATACATTTTGATTCACTTGGATCAAAATTTCAATGATTTGTATAGTCATGACTCTCTTGTTGGAAAATCGAAAATTTTCAAAAAATGTTTTTTCTATCGAAAAATGTCAAATTTGATCATTTTTGGCTTATTTATACTTAGCCCAGTCATAAAGGACCTCTATGTATACATTTTGACTTACTTGGGTCAAAATTGCAATGATTTGTATAGTCATGACTCTCTTGTTGAAAAATCGAAAATTTTCAAAAAATGTTTTTTCTATCGAAAAATGTCAAATTTGATCATTTTTGGCTTATTTATACTTAGTCCAGTCATAAAGGACCTCTATGTATACATTTTGATTTACTTGGATCAAAATTTCAATGATTTGTATAGTCATGACTCTCTTGTTGGAAAATCGAAAATTTTCAAAAAATGTTTTTTCTATCGAAAAATGTCAAATTTGATCATTTTTGGCTTATTTATACTTAGCCCAGTCATAAAGGACCTCTATGTATACATTTTGACTTACTTGGGTCAAAATTGCAATGATTTGTATAGTCATGACTCTCTTGTTGAAAAATCGAAAATTTTCAAAAAATGTTTTTTCTATCGAAAAATGTCAAATTTGATCATTTTTTTCTTATTTATACTTAGTCGAGTCATAAAGGACCTCTATGTATACATTTTGACTTACTTGGATCATAATTTCAATGATTTGTACAGTCATGACTCTCTTGTTGAAAAATCGAAAATTTTCAAAAATGTTTTTTCTATCGAAAAATGTCAAATTTGATCATTTTTGGCTTATTTATACTTAGTCCAGTCATAAAGGACCTCAATGTTTACATTTTGACTCACTTGGATCAAAATATCAATGATTTGTATAGTCATGACTCTCTTGTTGGAAAATCGAATATTTTCAAAAAATGTTTTTTCTATCGAAAAATGTCAAATTTGATCATTTTTGGCTTATTTATACTTAGCCAAGTCATAATGGACCTCTATGTATACATTTTGACTTACTTGGGTCAAAATTGCAATGATTTGTATAGTCATGACTCTCTTGTTGAAAAATCGAAAATTTTCAAAAAATGTTTTTTCTATCGAAAAATGTCAAATTTGATCATTTTTGGCTTATTTATACTTAGTCCAGTCACAAAGGACCTCTATGTATACATTTTGACTTACTTGGATCAAAATTTCAATGATTTGTATAGTCATGACTCTCTTGTTGGAAAATCGAAAATTTTCAAAAAATGTTTTTTCTATCGAAAAATGTTAAATTTGATCATTTTTGGCATATTTATACTTAGTCCAGTCATAAAGGACCTCTATGTATACATTTTGACGTACTTGGATCAAAATTTCAATGATTTGTATAGTCATGACTCTCTTGTTGAAAAATCGAAAATTTTCAAAAAATGGATTTTCTATCGAAAATTGTAAAAATTGATCATTTTTGGCTTATTTATACTTAGTCCAGCCATAAAGGATCTCTTTGTATACATTTTGACTAGCTTGGATCAAAATTTCAATGACTTGTATAGTCATGACATTCTAGTTGTAAAATCGGAAATTTTCAAAAAATGTTTTTTCTATCGAAAAATGTCAAATTTGATCATTTTTTGCTTATTTATACGTAGTCCAGTCATAAAGGACCTCTATGTATACATTTTGACTTACTTGGATCAAAATTTCAATGATTTGTATAGTCATGACATTCTAGTTGTAAAATCGGAAATTTTCAAAAAAGGTTTTTTCTATCGAAAAATGTCAAATTTGATCATTTTTGGCTTATTTATACTTAGTCCAGTCATAAAGGACCTCTATGTATACATTTTGACTTACTTGGATCAAAATTGCAATGATTTGTATAGTTATGACTCTCTTGTTGAAAAATCGAAAATTTTCAAAAAATATTTTTTCTATCGAAAAATGTCAAATTTGATCATTTTTGGCTTATTTATACTTAGTCCAGTCATAAAGGACCTCTATGTATACATTTTGACTTACTTGGATCAAAATTTCAATGATTTGTATAGTCATGACTCTCTTGTTGAAAAATCGAAAATTTTCAAAATATGTTTTTTCTATCGAAAAATGTCAAATTTGATCATTTTTGGCTTATTAATACTTAGTTCAGTCATAAAGGACCTCTATGTATACATTTTGACTTTTTTGGATCAAAATTGCAATGATTTGTATAGTCATGACTCTCTTGTTGAAAAATCGAAAATTTTCAAAAAATGTTTTTTCTATCGAAAAATGTCAAATTTGATCATTTTTGGCATATTTATACTTAGTCCAGTCATAAAGGACCTCTATGTATACATTTTGACGTACTTGGATCAAAATTTCAATGATTTGTATAGTCATGACTCTCTTGTTGAAAAATCGAAAATTTTCAAAAAATGTTTTTTCTATCGAAAAATGTCAAATTTGATCATTTTTGGCTTATTTATACTTATTCCAGTCATAAAGGACCTCTATGTATACATTTTGACTTACTTGGATCAAAATTGCAATGATTTGTATAGTTATGACTCTCTTGTTGAAAAATCGAAAATTTTCAAAAAATATTTTTTCTATCGAAAAATGTCAAATTTGATCATTTTTGGCTTATTTATACTTAGTCCAGTCATAAAGGACCTCTATGTATACATTTTGACTTACTTGGATCAAAATTTCAATGATTTGTATAGTCATGACTCTCTTGTTGAAAAATCGAAAATTTTCAAAATATGTTTTTTCTATCGAAAAATGTCAAATTTGATCATTTTTGGCTTATTTATACTTAGCCCAGTCATAATGGACCTCTATGTATACATTTTGACTTACTTGGGTCAAAATTTCAATGATTTTTATAGTCATGACATTCTAGTTGTAAAATCGGAAATTTTCAAAAAATGTTTTTTCTATCGAAAAATGTCAAAATTGATCATTTTTGGCTTATTTATACTTAGTCCAGTCATAAAGGACCTCTTTGTATAAATTTTGACTTACTTGGATCAAAATTTCAATGATTTGTATAGTCATGACATTCTAGTTGTAAAATCGGAAATTTTCAAAAAATGTTTTTTCTATCGAAAAATGTAAAATTTGATCATTTTTGGCTTATTTATACTTAGTCCAGTCATAAAGGACCTCTATGTATATATTTTGACTTACTTGGATCAAAATTTCAATGATTTGTATAGTCATGACTCTCTTGTTGAAAAATCGAAAATTTTCAAAAAATGTTTTTTCTATCGAAAAATGTCAAATTTGATCATTTTTCCTTATTTATACTTAGTCCAGTCATAAAGGACCTCCATGTATACATTTTGACTTACTTGGGTCAAAATTGCAATGATTTGTATAGTCATGACTCTCTTGTTGAAAAATCGAAAATTTTCAAAAAATGTTTTTTCTATCGAAAAATGTCAAATTTGATCATTTTTGGCTTATTTATACTTAGTCCAGTCATAAAGGACCTCTATGTATACATTTTGACTTACTTTAATCAAAATTTCAATGATTTGTATAATCATGACTCTCTTGTTGAAAAATCGAAAATTTTCAAAAAATGTTTTTTCTATCGAAAAATGTAAAATTTGATCATTTTTGGCTTATTTATACTTAGTCCAGTCATAAAGGACCTCTATGTATATATTTTGACTTACTTGGATCAAAATTTCAATGATTTGTATAGTCATGACTCTCTTGTTGAAAAATCGAAAATTTTCAAAAAATGTTTTTTCTATCGAAAAATGTCAAATTTGATCATTTTTGCCTTATTTATACTTAGTCCAGTCATAAAGGACCTCCATGTATACATTTTGACTTACTTGGATCAAAATTTCAATGATTTGTATAGTCATGACTCTCTTGTTAAAAAATAAAAAATTTTCAAAAAATGTTTTTTCTATCGAAAAATGTCAAATTTGATCATTTTTGGCTTATTTATACTTATTCCAGTCATAAAGGACCTCTATGTATACATTTTGACTTACTTGGATCAAAATTGCAATGATTTGTATAGTCACGACTCTCTTGTTGAAAAATCGAAAATTTTCAAAAAATATTTTTTCTATCGAAAAATGTCAAATTTGATCATTTTTGGCTTATTTATACTTAGTCCAGTCATAAAGGACCTCTATGAATACATTTTGACTTACTAGGATCAAAATTTCAATGATTTGTATAGTCATGACTCTCTTGTTGAAAAATCGAAAATTTTCAAAATATGTTTTTTCTATCGAAAAATGTCAAATTTGATCATTTTTGGCTTATTTATACTTAGTCCAGTCATAAAGGATATCTATGTATACATTTTGACATACTTGGATCAAAATTGCAATGATTTGTATAGTCATGACTCTCTTGTTGAAAAATCGAAAATTTTCAAAAAATGTTTTTTCTATCGAAAAATGTCAAATTTGATCATTTTTGGCATATTTATACTTAGTCCAGTCATAAAGGACCTCTATGTATACATTTTGACGTACTTGGATCAAAATTTCAATGATTTGTATAGTCATGACTCTCTTGTTGAAAAATCGAAAATTTTCAAAAAATGGATTTTCTATCGAAAAATGTAAAATTTGATCATTTTTGGCTTATTTATACTTAGTCCAGCCATAAAGGACCTCTTTGTATACATTTTGACTAGCTTGGATCAAAATTTCAATGACTTGTATAGTCATGACATTCTAGTTGTAAAATCGGAAATTTTCAAAAAAGGTTTTTTCTATCGAAAAATGTCAAATTTGATCATTTTTGGCTTATTTATACTTAGTCCAGTCATAAAGGACCTCTATGTATACATTTTGACTTACTTGGATCAAAATATCAATGATTTGTATAGTCATGACTCTCTTGTTGGAAAATCGAAAATTTTCAAAAAATGTTTTTTCTATCGAAAAATGTCAAATTTGATCATTTTTGGCTTATTTATACTTAGTCCAGTCATAAAGGACCTCTATGTATACATTTTGACTTACTTTAATCAAAATTTCAATGATTTGTATAATCATGACTCTCTTGTTGAAAAATCGAAAATTTGCAAAAAATGTTTTTTCTATCGAAAAATGTAAAATTTGATCATTTTTGGCTTATTTATACTTAGTCCAGTCATAAAGGACCTCTATGTATATATTTTGACTTACTTGGATCAAAATTTCAATGATTTGTATAGTCATGACTCTCTTGTTGAAAAATCGAAAATTTTCAAAAAATGTTTTTTCTATCGAAAAATGTCAAATTTGATCATTTTTGCCTTATTTATACTTAGTCCAGTCATAAAGGACCTCCATGTATACATTTTGACTTACTTGGATCAAAATTTCAATGATTTGTATAGTCATGACTCTCTTGTTAAAAAATAAAAAATTTTTAAAAAATGTTTTTTCTATCGAAAAATGTCAAATTTGATCATTTTTGGCTTATTTATACTTATTCCAGTCATAAAGGACCTCTATGTATACATTTTGACTTACTTGGATCAAAATTGCAATGATTTGTATAGTTATGACTCTCTTGTTGAAAAATCGAAAATTTTCAAAAAATATTTTTTCTATCGAAAAATGTCAAATTTGATCATTTTTGGCTTATTTATACTTAGTCCAGTCATAAAGGACCTCTATGTATACATTTTGACTTACTTGGATCAAAATTTCAATGATTTGTATAGTCATGACTCTCTTGTTGAAAAATCGAAAATTTTCAAAATATGTTTTTTCTATCGAAAAATGTCAAATTTGATCATTTTTGGCTTATTAATACTTAGTTCAGTCATAAAGGACCTCTATGTATACATTTTGACTTTTTTGGATCAAAATTGCAATGATTTGTATAGTCATGACTCTCTTGTTGAAAAATCGAAAATTTTCAAAAAATGTTTTTTCTATCGAAAAATGTCAAATTTGATCATTTTTGGCATATTTATACTTAGTCCAGTCATAAAGGACCTCTATGTATACATTTTGACGTACTTGGATCAAAATTTCAATGATTTGTATAGTCATGACTCTCTTGTTGAAAAATCGAAAATTTTCAAAAAATGTTTTTTCTATCGAAAAATGTCAAATTTGATCATTTTTGGCTTATTTATACTTATTCCAGTCATAAAGGACCTCTATGTATACATTTTGACTTACTTGGATCAAAATTGCAATGATTTGTATAGTTATGACTCTCTTGTTGAAAAATCGAAAATTTTCAAAAAATATTTTTTCTATCGAAAAATGTCAAATTTGATCATTTTTGGCTTATTTATACTTAGTCCAGTCATAAAGGACCTCTATGTATACATTTTGACTTACTTGGATCAAAATTTCAATGATTTGTATAGTCATGACTCTCTTGTTGAAAAATCGAAAATTTTCAAAATATGTTTTTTCTATCGAAAAATGTCAAATTTGATCATTTTTGGCTTATTTATACTTAGCCCAGTCATAATGGACCTCTATGTATACATTTTGACTTACTTGGGTCAAAATTTCAATGATTTTTATAGTCATGACATTCTAGTTGTAAAATCGGAAATTTTCAAAAAATGTTTTTTCTATCGAAAAATGTCAAAATTGATCATTTTTGGCTTATTTATACTTAGTCCAGTCATAAAGGACCTCTTTGTATAAATTTTGACTTACTTGGATCAAAATTTCAATGATTTGTATAGTCATGACATTCTAGTTGTAAAATCGGAAATTTTCAAAAAATGTTTTTTCTATCGAAAAATGTCAAATTTGATCATTTTTGGCTTATTTATACTTAGTCCAGTCATAAAGGACCTCTATGTATACATTTTGACTTACTTGGATCAAAATTTCAATGATTTGTATAGTCATGACTATCTTGTTGAAAAATCGAAAATTTTCAAAATATGTTTTTTCTATCGAAAAATGTCAAATTTGATCATTTTTGCCTTATTTATACTTAGTCCAGTCATAAAGGACCTCCATGTATACATTTTGACTTACTTGGATCAAAATTTCAATGATTTGTATAGTCATGACTCTCTTGTTAAAAAATAAAAAATTTTCAAAAAATGTTTTTTCTATCGAAAAATGTCAAATTTGATCATTTTTGGCTTATTTATACTTATTCCAGTCATAAAGGACCTCTATGTATACATTTTGACTTACTTGGATCAAAATTGCAATGATTTGTATAGTCATGACTCTCTTGTTGAAAAATCGAAAATTTTCAAAAAATATTTTTTCTATCGAAAAATGTCAAATTTGATCATTTTTGGCTTATTTATACTTAGTCCAGTCATAAAGGACCTCTATGTATACATTTTGACTTACCTGGATCAAAATTTCAATGATTTGTATAGTCATGATTCTCTTGTTGAAAAATCGAAAATTTTCAAAATATGTTTTTTCTATCGAAAAATGTCAAATTTGATCATTTTTGGCTTATTTATACTAAGTCCAGTCATAAAGGACATCTATGTATACATTTTGACATACTTGGATCAAAATTGCAATGATTTGTATAGTCATGACTCTCTTGTTGAAAAATCGAAAATTTTCAAAAAATGTTTTTTCTATCGAAAAATGTCAAATTTGATCATTTTTGGCATATTTATACTTAGTCCAGTCATGAAGGACCTCTATGTATACATTTTGACGTACTTGGATCAAAATTTCAATGATTTGTATAGTCATGACTCTCTTGTTGAAAAATCGAAAATTTTCAAAAAATGGATTTTCTATCGAAAAATGTAAAATTTGATCATTTTTGGCTTATTTATACTTAGTCCAGCCATAAAGGACCTCTTTGTATACATTTTGACTAGCTTGGATCAAAATTTCAATGACTTGTATAGTCATGACATTCTAGTTGTAAAATCGGAAATTTTCAAAAAAGGTTTTTTCTATCGAAAAATGTCAAATTTGATCATTTTTGGCTTATTTATACTTAGTCCAGTCATAAAGGACCTCTATGTATACATTTTGACTTACTTGGATCAAAATTTCAATGATTTGTATAGTCATGACTCTCTTGTTGAAAAATCGAAAATTTTCAAAAAATGTTTTTTCTACAGAAAAATGTCAAATTAGATCATTTTTGGCTTATTTATACTTAGTTCAGTCATAAAGGACCTCTATGTATACATTTTGACTTAATTGGATCAAAATTTCAATGATTTGTATAGTCATGACATTCTAATTGTAAAATCGGAAATTTTCAAAAAATGTTTTTTCTATCGAAAAATGTCAAATTTGATCATTTTTGGCTTATTTATACTTAGTCTAGTCATAAAGGACCTCTATGTTTACATCTTGACTTACTTGGATCAAAATTGCAATGATTTGTACAGTCATGACTCTCTTGTTGAAAAATCGAAAATTTTCAAAAAATGTTTTTTCTATCGAAAAATGTCAAATTCGATCATTTTTGGCATATTTATACTTAGTCCAGTCATATAGGACCTCTATGTATACATTTTGACTTACTTGGATCAAAATTTCAATGATTTGTATGGTCATGACTCTCTTGTTGGAAAATCGAAAATTTTCAAAAAATGTTTTTTCTATCAAAAAATGTCAAATTTGATCATTTTTGGCTTATTTATACTTAGTCCAGTCATAAAAGACCTCTATGTATACATTTTGACTTACTTGGGTCAAAATTGCAATGATTTGTATAGTCATGACTCTCTTGTTGAAAAATCGAAAATTTTCAAAAAATGTTTTTTCTATCGAAAAATGTCAAATTTGATCATTTTTGGCTTATTTATACTTAGTCCAGTCATAAAGGACCTCTATGTATACATTTTGACTTACTTGGATCAAAATTTCAATGATTTGTACAGTCATGACTCTCTTGTTGAAAAATCGAAAATTTACAAAAAATGTTTTTTCTATACAAAAATGTCAAATTTGATCATTTTTGGCTTATTTATACTTAGTCCAGTCATAAAGGACCTCTATGTATACATTTTGACTACCTTGGATCAAAATTTCAATGATTTGTATAATCATGACATTCTAGTTGTAAAATCGGAAATTTTCAAAAAATGTTTTTTCTATCGAAAAATGTCATATTTGATCATCTTTGGCTTATTTATACTTAGACCAGTCATAAAGGACCTCTATGTATACATTTTGACTTACTTGGATCAAAATTTCAATGATTTGTATCGTCATGACTCTCTTGTTGAAAAATCGAAAATTTTCAAAAAATGTTTTTTCTATCGAAAAATGTCAAATTTGATCATTTTTGGCTTATTTATTCTTAGTCCAGTCATAAAGGACCTCTATGTATATATTTTGACTTACTTGGATCAAAATTTTAATGATTTGTATAGTCATGACTCTCTTGTTGAAAAATCGAAAATTTTCAAAAAATGTTTTTTCTATCGAAAAATGTCAAATTTGATCATTTTTGCCTTATTTATACTTAGTCCAGTCATAAAGGACCTCCATGTATACATTTTGACTTACTTGGATCAAAATTTCAATGATTCGTATAGTCATGACTCTCTTGTTGAAAAATAAAAATTTTCAAAAAATGTTTTTTCTATCGAAAAATGTCAAATTTGATCTTTTTTGGCTTATTTATACTTATTCCATTCATAAAGGACCTCTATGTATACATTTTGACTTACTTGGATCAAAATTGCAATGATTTGTATAGTCATGACTCTCTTGTTGAAAAATCGAAAATTTTCAAAAAATGTTTTTTCTACAGAAAAATGTCAAATTTGATCATTTTTGGCTTATTTATACTTAGTCCAGTCATAAAGGACCTCTATGTATATATTTTGACTTACTTGGATCAAAATTTTAATGATTTGTATAGTCATGACTCTCTTGTTGAAAAATCGAAAATTTTCAAAAAATGTTTTTTCTATCGAAAAATGTCAAATTTGATCATTTTTGCCTTATTTATACTTAGTCCAGTCATAAAGGACCTCCATGTATACATTTTGACTTACTTGGATCAAAATTTCAATGATTCGTATAGTCATGACTCTCTTGTTGAAAAATAAAAATTTTCAAAAAATGTTTTTTCTATCGAAAAATGTCAAATTTGATCATTTTTGGCTTATTTATACTTATTCCATTCATAAAGGACCTCTATGTATACATTTTGACTTACTTGGATCAAAATTGCAATGATTTGTATAGTCATGACTCTCTTGTTGAAAAATCGAAAATTTTCAAAAAATGTTTTTTTCTATCGAAAAATGTCAAATTTGATCATTTTTGGCTTATTTATACTTAGTCCAGTCATAAAGGACCTCTATGTATATATTTTGACTTCCTTGGATCAAAATTTTAATGATTTGTATAGTCATGACTCTCTTGTTGAAAAATCGAAAATTTTCAAAAAATGTTTTTTCTATCGAAAAATGTCAAATTTGATCATTTTTGCCTTTTTTATACTTAGTCCAGTCATAAAGGACCTCCACGTATACATTTTGACTTACTTGGATCAAAATTTCAATGATTCATATAGTCATGACTCTCTTGTTGAAAAATAAAAATTTTCAAAAAATGTTTTTTCTATCGAAAAATGTCAAATTTGATCATTTTTGGCTTATTTATACTTATTCCATTCATAAAGGACCTCTATGTATACATTTTGACTTACTTGGATCAAAATTGCAATGATTTGTATAGTCATGACTCTCTTGTTGAAAAATCGAAAATTTTCAAAAAATGTTTTTTCTATCGAAAAATGTCAAATTTGATCATTTTTGGCTTATTTATACTTAGTCCAGTCATGAAGGACCTCTTTGTATACATTTTGACTTACTTGGATCAAAATTTCAATGATTTGTATAGTCATGACATTCTAGTTGTAAAATCGGAAATTTTCAAAAAATGTTTTTTCTAACGAAAAATGTCCAATTTGATCATTTTTGGCTTATTTATACTTAGCCCAGTCATAAAGGACCTCTATGTATACATTTTGACTTACTTGGGTCAAAATTGCAATGATTTGTATAGTCATGACTCTCTTGTTGAAAAATCGAAAATTTTCAAAAAATGTTTTTTCTATCGAAAAATGTCAAATTTGATCATTTTTGGCTTATTTATACTTTGTCCAGTCATAAAGGACCTCTATGTATACATTTTGACTTACTTGGATCAAAATTTCAATGATTTGTAGAGTCATGACTCTCTTGTTGAAAAATCGAAAATTTTCGAAAAATGTTTTTTCTATACAAAAATGTCAAATTTGATCATTTTTGGCTTATTTATACTTAGTCCAGTCATAATGGACCTCTTTGTATACATTTTGACTTACTTGGGTCAAAATTGCAATGATTTGTATAGTCATGACTCTCTTGTTGAAAAATCGAAAATTTTCAAAAAATGTTTTTTCTATCGAAAAATGTCCAATTTGATCATTTTTGGCTTATTTATACTTAGTCCAGGCATAAAGGACCTCTATGTTTACATTTTGACTCTCTTGGATCAAAATATCAATGATTTGTATAGTCATGCATCTCTTGTTGGAAAATCGGAAATTTTCAAAAAATGTTTTTTCTATCGAAAAATATCAAATTTGATCATTTTTGGCTTATTTATACTTAGCCCAGTCATAATGGACCTCTATGTATACATTTTGACTTACTTGGGTCAAAATTGCAATGATTTGTATAGTCATGACTCTCTTGTTGAAAAATCGAAAATTTTCAAAAAATGTTTTTTCTATCGAAAAATGTCAAATTTGATCATTTTTGGCTTATTTATACTTAGTCCAGTCATAAAGGACCTCTATGTATACATTTTGACTTACTTGGATCAAAATTTCAATGATTTGTATAGTCATGACTCTCTTGTTGAAAAATCGAAAATTTTCAAAAAATGTTTTTTCTATCGAAAAATGTAAAATTTGATCATTTTTGGCTTATTTATACTTAGTCCAGTCATAAAGGACCTCTATGTATATATTTTGACTTACTTGGATCAAAATTTCAATGATTTGTATAGTCATGACTCTCTTGTTGAAAAATTGAAAATTTTCAAAAAATGTTTTTCTATCGAAAAATGTCAAATTTGATCATTTTTGGCTTATTTATACTTATTCCAGTCATAAAGGACCTCTATGTATACATTTTGACTTACTTGGATCAAAATTGCAATGATTTGTATAGTCATGACTCTCTTGTTGAAAAATCGAAAATTTTCAAAAAATATTTTTTCGATCGAAAAATGTCAAATTTGATCATTTTTGGCTTATTTATACTTATTCCAGTCATAAAGGACCTCTATGTATACATTTTGACTTACTTGGATCAAAATTTCAATGATTTGTTGAGTCATGACTCTCTTGTTGAAAAATCGAAAATTTTCAAAAAATATTTTTTCGATCGAAAAATGTCAAATTTGATCATTTTTGGCTTATTTATACTTAGTCCAGTCATAAAGGACCTCTATGTATACATTTTGACTTACTTGGATCAAAATTTCAATGATTTGTTGAGTCATGACTCTCTTGTTGAAAAATCGAAAATTTTCAAAATATGTTTTTTCTATCGAAAAATGTCAAATTTGATCATTTTTGGCTTATTTATACTTAGTCTTGTCATAAAGGACCTCTATGTATACATTTTGACTCACTTGGATCAAAATTTCAATGATTTGTATAGTCATGACTCTCTTGTTGAAAAATCGAAAATTTTAAAAAAATGGTTTTTCTATCGAAAAATGTAAAATTTGATCATTTTTGGCTTATTTATACGTAGTCCAGTCATAAAGGACCTCTATGTATACATTTTGACTTACTTGGATCAAAATTTCAATGATTTGTATAGTCATGACATTCTAGTTGTAAAATCGGAAATTTTCAAAAAAGGTTTTTTCTATCGAAAAATGTCAAATTTGATAATTTTTGGCTTATTTATACTTAGTCCAGTCATAAAGGACCTCTATGTATACATTTTGACTTACTTGGATCAAAATTTCAATGATTTGTATAGTCATGACTCTCTTGTTGAAAAATCGAAAATTTTCAAAAAATGTTTTTTCTACAGAAAAATGTCAAATTTGATCATTTTTGGCTTATTTATACTTAGTTCAGTCATAAAGGACCTCTATGTATACATTTTGACTTACTTGGATCAAAATTTCAATGATTTGTATAGTCATGACATTCTAGTTGTAAAATCGGAAATTTTCAAAAAATGTTTTTTCTATCGAAAAATGTCAAGTTTGATCATTTTTGGCTTATTTATACTTAGTCCAGTCATAAAGGACCTCTATGTTTACATCTTGACTTACTTGGATCAAAATTGCAATGATTTGTACAGTCATGACTCTCTTGTTGAAAAATCGAAAATTTTCAAAAAATGTTTTTTCTATCGAAAAATGTCAAATTCGATCATTTTTGGCTTATTTATACTTAGTCCAGTCATAAAGGACCTCTATGTATACATTTTGACTTACTTGGATCAAAATTTCAATGATTTGTATAGTCATGACTCTCTTGTTGGAAAATCGAAAATTTTCAAAAAATGTTTTTTCTATCAAGAAATGTCAAATTTGATCATTTATGGCTTATTTATACTTAGTCCAGTCATAAAGGACCTCTATGTATACATTTTGACTTACTTGGGTCAAAATTGCAATGATTTGTATAGTCATGATTCTCTTGTTGAAAAATCGAAAATTTTCAAAAAATGTTTTTTCTATCGAAAAATGTCAAATTTGATCATTTTTGGCTTATTTATACTTAGTCCAGTCATAAAGGACCTCTATGTATACATTTTGACTTACTTGGATCAAATTTTCAATGATTTGTATAGTCATGACTCTCTTGTTGGAAAATCGAAAATTTTCAAAAAATGTTTTTTCTATCAAAAAATGTCAAATTCGATCATTTTTGGCTTATTTATACTTAGTCCAGTCATAAAGGACCTCTATGTATACATTTTGACTTACTTGGATCAAAATTTCAATGATTTGTTTAGTCATGACTCTCTTGTTGGAAAATCGAAAATTTTCAAAAAATGTTTTTTCTATCAAAAAAATGTCAAATTTGATCATTTTTAGCTTATTTATACTTAGTCCAGTCATAAAGGACCTCTATGTATACATTTTGACTTACTTGGGTCAAAATTGCAATGATTTGTATAGTCATGACTCTCTTGTTGAAAAATCGAAAATTTTCAAAAAATGTTTTTTCTATCGAAAAATGTCAAATTTGATCATTTTTGGCTTATTTATACTTAGTCCAGTCATAATGGACCTATATGTATACATTTTGACTTACTTGGATCAAAATTTCAATGATTTGTATAGTCATGACTCTCTTGTTGAAAAATCGAAAATTTTCAAAAAATGTTTTTTCTATCGAAAAATGTCAAATTTGATCATTTTTGGCTTATTTATACTTAGTCCAGTCATAAAGGACCTCTATGTATACATTTTGACTTACTTGGATCAAAATTTCAATGATTTGTATAGTCATGACATTCTAGTTGTAAAATCGAAAATTTTCAAAAAATGTTTTTTTCTATCGAAAAATGTCAAATTTGATCATTTTTGGCTAATTTATACTTATTCCATTCATAAAGGACCTCTATGTATACATTTTGACTTACTTGGATCAAAATTTCAATGATTTGTATAGTCATGACTCTCTTGTTGAAAAATCGAAAATTTTCAAAAAATGTTTTTTCTATCGAAAAATGTCAAATTTGATCATTTTTTGGCTTATTTATACTTAGTCCAGTCATAATGGACCTATATGTATACATTTTGACTTACTTGGATCAAAATTTCAATGATTTGTATAGTCATGACTCTCTTGTTGAAAAATCGAAAATTTTCAAAAAATGTTTTTTCTATCGAAAAATGTCAAATTTGATCATTTTTGGCTTATTTATACTTAGTCCAGTCATAAAGGACCTCTATGTATACATTTTGACTTACTTGGATCAAAATTTCAATGATTTGTATAGTCATGACATTCTAGTTGTAAAATCGGAAATTTTCAAAAAATGTTTTTTCTATCGAAAAATGTCAAATTTGATCATTTTTGGCTTATTTATACTTAGTCCAGTCATAAAGGACCTCTTTGTATAAATTTTGACTTACTTGGATCTAAATTTCAATGATTTGTATAGTCATGACATTCTAGTTGTAAAATCGGAAATTTTCAAAAATGGTTTTTTCTATCGAAAAATGTCAAATTTGATCATTTTTGGCTTATTTATATTTAGTCCAGTCACAAAGGACCTCTATGTATACATTTTGACTTACTTGGATCAAAATTGCAATGATTTGTATAGTCATGACTCTCTTGTTGAAAAATCGAAAATTTTCAAAAAATGTTTTTTCTATCGAAAAATGTCAATTTTGATCATTTTTGGCTTATTTATACTTAGCCCAGTCATAAAGGACCTCTATGTATACATTTTGACTTACTTGGGTCAAAATTGCAATGATTTGTATAGTCATGACTCTCTTGTTGAAAAATCGAAAATTTTCAAAAAATGTTTTTTCTATCGAAAAATGTCAAATTTGATCATTTTTGGCTTATTTATACTTAGTCCAGTCATAAAATACCTCTATGTATACATTTTGACTTACTTGGATCAAAATTTCAATGATTTGTAGAGTCATGACTCTCTTGTTGAAAAATCGAAAATTTTCGAAAAATGTTTTTTCTATAAAAAAATGTCAAATTTGATCATTTCTGGCTTATTTATACTTAGTCCAGTCATAAAGGACCTCTATGTATACATTTTGACTTACTTGAATCAAAATTTCAATGATTTGTATAGTCATGACTCTCTTGTTGAAAAATCGAAAATTTTCGAAAAATGTTTTTTCTATACAAAAATGTCAAATTTGATCATTTTTGGCTTATTTATACTTAGTCCAGTCATAAAGGACCTCTATGTATACATTTTGACTACCTTGGATTAAAATTTCAATGATTTGTATAATCATGACATTCTAGTTGTAAAATCGGAAATTTTCAAAAAATGTTTTTTCTATCGAAAAATGGCATATTTGATCATCTTTGGCTTATTTATACTTAGTCCAGTCATAAAGGACCTCTATGTATACATTTTGACTTACTTGGATCAAAATTTCAATGATTTGTATCGTCATGACTCTCTTGTTGAAAAATCGAAAATTTTCAAAAAATGTTTTTTCTATCGAAAAATGTCAAATTTGATCATTTTTGGCTTATTTATTCTTAGTCCAGTCATAAAGGACCTCTATGTATATATTTTGACTTACTTGGATCAAAATTTTAATGATTTGTATAGTCATGACTCTCTTGTTGAAAAATCGAAAATTTTCAAAAAATGTTTTTTCTATCGAAAAATGTCAAATTTGATCATTTTTGCCTTATTTATACTTAGTCCAGTCATAAAGGACCTCCATGTATACATTTTGACTTACTTGGATCAAAATTTCAATGATTCGTATAGTCATGACTCTCTTGTTGAAAAATAAAAATTTTCAAAAAATGTTTTTTCTATCGAAAAATGTCAAATTTGATCTTTTTTGGCTTATTTATACTTATTTCATTCATAAAGGACCTCTATGTATACATTTTGACTTACTTGGATCAAAATTGCAATGATTTGTATAGTCATGACTCTCTTGTTAAAAAATCGAAAATTTTCAAAAAATGTTTTTTCTACAGAAAAATGTCAAATTTGATCATTTTTGGCTTATTTATACTTAGTCCAGTCATAAAGGACCTCTATGTATATATTTTGACTTACTTGGATCAAAATTTTAATGATTTGTATAGTCATGACTCTCTTGTTGAAAAATCGAAAATTTTCAAAAAATGTTTTTTCTATCGAAAAATGTCAAATTTGATCATTTTTGCCTTATTTATACTTAGTCCAGTCATAAAGGACCTCCATGTATACATTTTGACTTACTTGGATCAAAATTTCAATGATTCGTATAGTCATGACTCTCTTGTTGAAAAATAAAAATTTTCAAAAAATGTTTTTTCTATCGAAAAATGTCAAATTTGATCATTTTTGGCTTATTTATACTTATTCCATTCATAAAGGACCTCTATGTATACATTTTGACTTACTTGGATCAAAATTGCAATGATTTGTATAGTCATGACTCTCTTGTTGAAAAATCGAAAATTTTCAAAAAATGTTTTTTCTATCGAAAAATGTCAAATTTGATCATTTTTGGCTTATTTATACTTAGTCCAGTCATAAAGGACCTCTATGTATATATTTTGACTTCCTTGGATCAAAATTTTAATGATTTGTATAGTCATGACTCTCTTGTTGAAAAATCGAAAATTTTCAAAAAATGTTTTTTCTATCGAAAAATGTCAAATTTGATCATTTTTGCCTTATTTATACTTAGTCCAGTCATAAAGGACCTCCATGTATACATTTTGACTTACTTGGATCAAAATTTCAATGATTCGTATAGTCATGACTCTCTTGTTGGAAAATAAAAATTTTCAAAAAATGTTTTTTCTATCGAAAAATGTCAAATTTGATCATTTTTGGCTTATTTATACTTATTCCATTCATAAAGGACCTCTATGTATACATTTTGACTTACTTGGATCAAAATTGCAATGATTTGTATAGTCATGCCTCTCTTGTTGAAAAATCGAAAATTTTCAAAAAATGTTTTTTCTATCGAAAAATGTCAAATTTGATCATTTTTGGCTTATTTATACTTAGTCCAGTCATGAAGGACCTCTTTGTATACATTTTGACTTACTTGGATCAAAATTTCAATGATTTGTATAGTCATGACATTCTAGTTGTAAAATCGGAAATTTTCAAAAAATTTTTTTTCTATCGAAAAATGTCCAATTTGATCATTTTTCTCTTATTTATACTTAGCCCAGTCATAAAGGACCTCTATGTATACATTTTGACTTACTTGGGTCAAAATTGCAATGATTTGTATAGTCATGACTCTCTTGTTGAAAAATCGAAAATTTTCAAAAAATGTTTTTTCTATCGAAAAATGTCAAATTTGATCATTTTTGGCTTATTTATACTTTGTCCAGTCATAAAGGACCTCTATGTATACATTTTGACTTACTTGGATCAAAATTTCAATGATTTGTAGAGTCATGACTCTCTTGTTGAAAAATCGAAAATTTTCGAAAAATGTTTTTTCTATACAAAAATGTCAAATTTGATCATTTTTGGCTTATTTATACTTAGTCCAGTCATACAGGACCTCTATGTATACATTTTGACTTACTTGGATCAAAATTTCAATGATTTGTATAGTCATGACTCTCTTGTTAAAAAATCGAAAATTTTCAAAAATGTTTCTTCTATCGAAAAATGTCAAATTTGATCATTTTTGGCTTATTTATACTTAGTCCAGGCATAAAGGACCTCTATGTTTACATTTTGACTCACTTGGATCAAAATATCAATGATTTGTATAGTCATGAATCTCTTGTTGGAAAATCGAAAATTTTCAAAAAATGTTTTTTCTATAGAAAAATATCAAATTTGATCATTTTTGGCTTATTTATACTTAGCCCAGTCATAATGGACCTCTATGTATACATTTTGACTTACTTGGGTCAAAATTGCAATGATTTGTATAGTCATGACTCTCTTGTTGAAAAATCGAAAATTTTCAAAAAATGTTGTTTCTATCGAAAAATGTCAAATTTGATCATTTTTGGCTTATTTATACTTAGTCCAGTCATAAAGGACCTCTATGTATACATTTTGACTTACTTGGATCAAAATTTCAATGATTTGTATAGTCATGACTCTCTTGTTGAAAAATCGAAAATTTTCAAAAAATGTTTTTTCTATCGAAAAATGTTAAATTTGATCATTTTTGGCTTATTTATTCTTAGTCCAGTCATAATGGACCTCTATGTATATATTTTGACTTACTTGGATCAAAATTTTAATGATTTGTATAGTCATGACTCTCTTGTTGAAAAATCGAAAATTTTCAAAAAATGTTTTTTCTATCGAAAAATGTCAAATTTGATCATTTTTGCCTTATTTATACTTAGTCCAGTCATAAAGGACCTCCATGTATACATTTTGACTTACTTGGATCAAAATTTCAATGATTCGTATAGTCATGACTCTCTTGTTGAAAAATAAAAATTTTCAAAAAATGTTTTTTCTATCGAAAAATGTCAAATTTGATCATTTTTGGCTTATTTATACTTATTCCATTCATAAAGGACCTCTATGTATACATTTTGACTTACTTGGATCAAAATTGCAATGATTTGTATAGTCATGACTCTCTTGTTGAAAAATCGAAAATTTTCAAAAAATGTTTTTTCTATCGAAAAATGTCAAATTTGATAATTTTTGGCTTATTTATACTTAGTCCAGTCATAAAGGACCTCTATGTATATATTTTGACTTCCTTGGATCAAAATTTTAATGATTTGTATAGTCATGACTCTCTTGTTGAAAAATAAAAATTTTCAAAAAATGTTTTTTCTACAGAAAAATGTCAAATTTGATCATTTTTGGCTTATTTATACTTAGTCCAGTCATAAAGGACCTCTATGTATATATTTTGACTTACTTGGATCAAAATTTTAATGATTTGTATAGTCATGACTCTCTTGTTGAAAAATCGAAAATTTTCAAAAAATGTTTTTTCTATCGAAAAATGTCAAATTTGATCATTTTTGCCTTATTTATACTTAGTCCAGTCATAAAGGACCTCCATGTATACATTTTGACTTACTTGGATCAAAATTTCAATGATTCGTATAGTCATGACTCTCTTGTTGAAAAATAAAAATTTTCAAAAAATGTTTTTTCTATCGAAAAATGTCAAATTTGATCATTTTTGCCTTATTTATACTTATTCCATTCATAAAGGACCTCTATGTATACATTTTGACTTACTTGGATCAAAATTGCAATGATTTGTATAGTCATGACTCTCTTGTTGAAAAATCGAAAATTTTCAAAAAATGTTTTTTCTATCGAAAAATGTCAAATTTGATCATTTTTGGCTTATTTATACTTAGTCCAGTCATAAAGGACCTCTATGTATATATTTTGACTTCCTTGGATCAAAATTTTAATGATTTGTATAGTCATGACTCTCTTGTTGAAAAATCGAAAATTTTCAAAAAATGTTTTTTCTATCGAAAAATGTCAAATTTGATCATTTTTGCCTTATTTATACTTAGTCCAGTCATAAAGGACCTCCATGTATACATTTTGACTTACTTGGATCAAAATTTCAATGATTCGTATAGTCATGACTCTCTTGTTGGAAAATAAAAATTTTCAAAAAATGTTTTTTCTATCGAAAAATGTCAAATTTGATCATTTTTGGCTTATTTATACTTATTCCATTCATAAAGGACCTCTATGTATACATTTTGACTTACTTGGATCAAAATTGCAATGATTTGTTTAGTCATGCCTCTCTTGTTGAAAAATCGAAAATTTTCAAAAAATGTTTTTTCTATCGAAAAATGTCAAATTTGATCATTTTTGGCTTATTTATACTTAGTCCAGTCATGAAGGACCTCTTTGTATACATTTTGACTTACTTGGATCAAAATTTCAATGATTTGTATAGTCATGACATTCTAGTTGTAAAATCGGAAATTTTCAAAAAATGTTTTTTCTATCGAAAAATGTCCAATTTGATCATTTTTGGCTTATTTATACTTAGCCCAGTCATAAAGGACCTCTATGTATACATTTTGACTTACTTGGGTCAAAATTGCAATGATTTGTATAGTCATGACTCTCTTGTTGAAAAATCGAAAATTTTCAAAAAATGTTTTTTCTATCGAAAAATGTCAAATTTGATCATTTTTGGCTTATTTATACTTTGTCCAGTCATAAAGGACCTCTATGTATACATTTTGACTTACTTGGATCAAAATTTCAATGATTTGTAGAGTCATGACTCTCTTGTTGAAAAATCGAAAATTTTCGAAAAATGTTTTTTCTATACAAAAATGTCAAATTTGATCATTTTTGGCTTATTTATACTTAGTCCAGTCATACAGGACCTCTATGTATACATTTTGACTTACTTGGATCAAAATTTCAATGATTTGTATAGTCATGACTCTCTTGTTAAATAATCGAAAATTTTCAAAAATGTTTCTTCTATCGAAAAATGTCAAATTTGATCATTTTTGGCTTATTTATACTTAGTCCAGGCATAAAGGACCTCTATGTTTACATTTTGACTCACTTGGATCAAAATATCAATGATTTGTATAGTCATGAATCTCTTGTTGGAAAATCGAAAATTTTCAAAAAATGTTTTTTCTATCGAAAAATATCAAATTTGATCATTTTTGGCTTATTTATACTTAGCCCAGTCATAATGGACCTCTATGTATACATTTTGACTTACTTGGGTCAAAATTGCAATGATTTGTATAGTCATGACTCTCTTGTTGATAAATCGAAAATTTTCAAAAAATGTTGTTTCTATCGAAAAATGTCAAATTTGATCATTTTTGGCTTATTTATACTTAGTCCAGTCATAAAGGACCTCTATGTATACATTTTGACTTACTTGGATCAAAATTTCAATGATTTGTATAGTCATGACTCTCTTGTTGAAAAATCGAAAATTTTCAAAAAATGTTTTTTCTATCGAAAAATGTAAAATTTGATCATTTTTGGCTTATTTATTCTTAGTCCAGTCATAAAGGACCTCTATGTATATATTTTGACTTACTTGGATCAAAATTTTAATGATTTGTATAGTCATGACTCTCTTGTTGAAAAATCGAAAATTTTCAAAAAATGTTTTTTCTATCGAAAAATGTCAAATTTGATCATTTTTGCCTTATTTATACTTAGTCCAGTCATAAAGGACCTCCATGTATACATTTTGACTTACTTGGATCAAAATTTCAATGATTCGTATAGTCATGACTCTCTTGTTGAAAAATAAAAATTTTCAAAAAATGTTTTTTCTATCGAAAAATGTCAAATTTGATCTTTTTTGGCTTATTTATACTTATTCCATTCATAAAGGACCTCTATGTATACATTTTGACTTACTTGGATCAAAATTGCAATGATTTGTATAGTCATGACTCTCTTGTTGAAAAATCGAAAATTTTCAAAAAATGTTTTTTCTACAGAAAAATGTCAAATTTGATCATTTTTGGCTTATTTATACTTAGTCCAGTCATAAAGGACCTCTATGTATATATTTTGACTTACTTGGATCAAAATTTTCATGATTTGTATAGTCATGACTCTCTTGTTGAAAAATCGAAAATTTTCAAAAAATGTTTTTTCTATCGAAAAATGTCAAATTTGATCATTTTTGCCTTATTTATACTTAGTCCAGTCATAAAGGACCTCCATGTATACATTTTGACTTACTTGGATCAAAATTTCAATGATTCGTATAGTCATGACTCTCTTGTTGAAAAATAAAAATTTTCAAAAAATGTTTTTTCTATCGAAAAATGTCAAATTTGATCATTTTTGGCTTATTTATACTTATTCCATTCATAAAGGACCTCTATGTATACATTTTGACTTACTTGGATCAAAATTGCAATGATTTGTATAGTCATGACTCTCTTGTTGAAAAATCGAAAATTTTCAAAAAATGTTTTTTCTATCGAAAAATGTCAAATTTGATAATTTTTGGCTTATTTATACTTAGTCCAGTCATAAAGGACCTCTATGTATATATTTTGACTTCCTTGGATCAAAATTTTAATGATTTGTATAGTCATGACTCTCTTGTTGAAAAATCGAAAATTTTCAAAAAATGTTTTTTCTATCGACAAATGTCAAATTTGATCATATTTGCCTTATTTATACTTAGTCCAGTCATAAAGGACCTCCATGTATACATTTTGACTTACTTGGATCAAAATTTCAATGATTCGTATAGTCATGACTCTCTTGTTGGAAAATAAAAATTTTCAAAAAATGTTTTTTCTATCGAAAAATGTCAAATTTGATCATTTTTGGCTTATTTATACTTATTCCATTCATAAAGGACCTCTATGTATACATTTTGACTTACTTGGATCAAAATTGCAATTATTTGTATAGTCATGACTCTCTTGTTGAAAAATCGAAAATTTTCAAAAAATGTTTTTTCTATCGAAAAATGTCAAATTTGATCATTTTTGGCTTATTTATACTTAGTCCAGTCATGAAGGACCTCTTTGTATACATTTTGACTTACTTGGATCAAAATTTCAATGATTTGTATAGTCATGACATTCTAGTTGTAAAATCGGAAATTTTCAAAAAATGTTTTTTCTATCGAAAAATGTCCAGTTTGATCATTTTTGGCTTATTTATACTTAGTCCAGTCATAAAGGACCTCTATGTATACATTTTGACTTACTTGGATCAAAATTTCAATGATTTGTAGAGTCATGACTCTCTTGTTGAAAAATCGAAAATTTTCGAAAAATGTTTTTTCTATACAAAAATGTCAAATTTGATCATTTTTGGCTTATTTATACTTAGTCCAGTCATACAGGACCTCTATGTATACATTTTGACTTACTTGGATCAAAATTCCAATGATTTGTATAGTCATGACTCTCTTGTTGAAAAATCGAAAATTTTCAAAAATGTTTCTTCTATCGAAAAATGTCAAATTTGATCATTTTTGGCTTATTTATACTTAGTCCAGGCATAAAGGACCTCTATGTTTTCATTTTGACTCACTTGGATCAAAATATCAATGATTTGTATAGTCATGAATCTCTTGTTGGAAAATCGAAAATTTTCAAAAAATGTTTTTTCTATCGAAAAATATCAAATTTGATCATTTTTGGCTTATTTATACTTAGCCCAGTCATAATGGACCTCTATGTATACATTTTGACTTACTTGGGTCAAAATTGCAATGATTTGTATAGTCATGACTCTCTTGTTAAAAAATAAAAAATTTTCAAAAAATGTTGTTTCTATCGAAAAATGTCAAATTTGATCATTTTTGGCTTATTTATACTTAGTCCAGTCATAAAGGACCTCTATGTATACATTTTGACTTACTTGGATCAAAATTTCAATGATTTGTATAGTCATGACTCTCTTGTTGAAAAATCGAAAATTTTCAAAAAATGTTTTTTCTATCGAAAAATGTAAAATTTGATCATTTTTGGCTTATTTATACTTAGTCCAGTCATAAAGGACCTCTATGTATATATTTTGACTTACTTGGATCAAAATTTCAATGATTTGTATAGTCATGACTCTCTTGTTGAAAAATCGAAAATTTTCAAAAAATGTTTTTCTATCGAAAAATGTCAAATTTGATCATTTTTGCCTTATTTATACTTAGTCCAGTCATAAAGGACCTCCATGTATACATTTTGACTTACTTGGATCAAAATTTCAATGATTTGTATAGTCATGACTCTCTTGTTAAAAAATAAAAAATTTTCAAAAAATGTTTTTTCTATCGAAAAATGTCAAATTTGATCATTTTTGGCTTATTTATACTTATTCCAGTCATAAAGGACCTCTATGTATACATTTTGACATACTTGGATCAAAATTGCAATGATTTGTATAGTCATGACTCTCTTGTTGAAAAATCGAAAATTTTCAAAAAATATTTTTTCTATCGAAAAATGTCAAATTTGATCATTTTTGGCTTATTTATACTTAGTCCAGTCATAAAGGACCTCTATGTATACATTTTGACTTACTTGGATCAAAATTTCAATGATTTGTATAGTCATCTATATATAGTCATAAAGACTCTCTTGTTGAAAAATCGAAAATTTTCAAAATATGTTTTTTCTATCGAAAAATGTCAAATTTGATCATTTTTGGCTTATTTATACTTAGTCCAGTCATAAAGGACATCTATGTATACATTTTGACATACTTGGATCAAAATTGCAATGATTTGTATAGTCATGACTCTCTTGTTGAAAAATCGAAAATTTTCAAAAAATGTTTTTTCTATCGAAAAATGTCAAATTTGATCATTTTTGGCATATTTATACTTAGTCCAGTCATAAAGGACCTCTATGTATACATTTTGACGTACTTGGATCAAAATTTCAATGATTTGTATAGTCATGACTCTCTTGTTGAAAAATCGAAAATTTTCAAAAAATGGTTTTTCTATCGAAAAATGTAAAATTTGATCATTTTTGGCTTATTTATACTTAGTACAGTCATAAAGGACCTCTTTGTATACATTTTGACTAGCTTGGATCAAAATTTCAATGACTTGTATAGTCATGACATTCTAGTTGTAAAATCGGAAATTTTCAAAAAATGTTTTTTCTATCGAAAAATGTCAAATTTGATCATTTTTGGCTTATTTATACGTAGTCCAGTCAAAAAGGACCTCTATGTATACATTTTGACTTACTTGGATCAAAATTTCAATGATTTGTATAGTCATGACATTCTAGTTGTAAAATCGGAAATTTTCAAAAAAGGTTTTTTCTATCGAAAAATGTCAAATTTGATAATTTTTGGCTTATTTATACTTAGTCCAGTCATAAAGGACCTCTATGTATACATTTTGACTTACTTGGATCAAAATTTCAATGATTTGTATAGTCATGACTCTCTTGTTGAAAAATCGAAAATTTTCAAAAAATGTTTTTTCTACAGAAAAATGTCAAGTTTGATCATTTTTGGCTTATTTATACTTAGTCCAGTCATAAAGGACCTCTATGTATACATTTTGACTTACTTGGATCAAAATTTCAATGATTTGTATAGTCATGACATTCTAGTTGTAAAATCGGAAATTTTCAAAAAATGTTTTTTCTATCGAAAAATGTCAAGTTTGATCATTTTTGGCTTATTTATACTTAGTCCAGTCATAAAGGACCTCTATGTATACATTTTGACTTACTTGGATCAAAATTTCAATGATTTGTATAGTCATGACTCTCTTGTTGGAAAATCGAAAATTTTCAAAAAATGTTTTTTCTATCAAAAAATGTCAAATTTGATCATTTTTAGCTTATTTATACTTAGTCCAGTCATAAAGGACCTCTATGTATACATTTTGACTTACTTGGGTCAAAATTGCAATGATTTGTATAGTCATGACTCTCTTGTTGAAAAATCGAAAATTTTCAAAAAATGTTTTTTCTATCGAAAAATGTCAAATTTGATCATTTTTGGCATATTTATACTTAGTCCAGTCATAATGGACCTATATGTATACATTTTGACTTACTTGGATCAAAATTTCAATGATTTGTATAGTCATGACTCTCTTGTTGAAAAATCGAAAATTTTCAAAAAATGTTTTTTCTATCGAAAAATGTCAAATTTGATCATTTTTGGCTTATTTATACTTAGTCCAGTCATAAAGGACCTCTATGTATACATTTTGACTTACTTGGATCAAAATTTCAATGATTTGTATAGTCATGACATTCTAGTTGTAAAATCGAAAATTTTCAAAAAATGTTTTTTCTATCGAAAAATGTCAAATTTGATCATTTTTGGCTTATTAATACTTATTCCATTCATAAAGGACCTCTATGTATACATTTTGACTTACTTTGATCAAAATTGCAATGATTTGTATAGTCATGACTCTCTTGTTGAAAAATCGAAAATTTTCAAAAAATGGTTTTTCTTTCGAAAAATGTAAAATTTGATCATTTTTGGCTTATTTATACTTAGTCCAGTCATAAAGGACCTCTTTGTTAACATTTTGACTAGCTTGGATGAAAATTTCAATGATTTTTATAGTCATGACATTCTAGTTGTAAAATCGGAAATTTTCAAAAAATGTTTTTTCTATCGAAAAATGTCAAATTTGATCATTTTTGGCTTATTTATACTTAGTCCAGTCATAAAGGACCTCTTTGTATAAATTTTGAATTACTTCTATCAAAATTTCAATGATTTGTATAGTCATGACATTCTAGTTGTAAAATCGGAAATTTTCAAAAATGGTTTTTTCTATCGAAAAATGTCAAATTTGATCATTTTTGGCTTATTTATACTTAGTCCAGTCATAAAGGACCTCTATGTATACATTTTGACTTACTTGGATCAAAATTGCAATGATTTGTATAGTCATGACTCTCTTGTTGAAAAATCGAAAATTTTCAAAAAATGTTTTTTCTATCGAAAAATGTCAATTTTGATCATTTTTGGCTTATTTATACTTAGCCCAGTCATAATGGACCTCTATGTATACATTTTGACTTACTTGGGTCAAAATTGCAATGATTTGTATAGTCATGACTCTCTTGTTGAAAAATCGAAAATTTTCAAAAAATGTTTTTTCTATCGAAAAATGTCAAATTTGATCATTTTTGGCTTATTTATACTTAGTCCAGTCATAAAATACCTCTATGTATACATTTTGACTTACTTGGATCAAAATTTCAATGATTTGTAGAGTCATGACTCTCTTGTTGAAAAATCGAAAATTTTCGAAAAATGTTTTTTCT